>NC_045732.1:93570633-93857349 GCF_009834535.1 Camelus ferus | reverse complement strand
CTCCTGTACGAAACTTTCCTGGATCAAACCTCCCATCTCTCCTTAGCCTACCTCCCTCTTACCATGTGTAGATCATGATGACATCATCTATAACCATTTGACTGTCTGTCTCCTCTTACTAGACAGTGAGCTCCTTCCTTGGGGGAAAAACTTGGCACCCTCAGCATCTACCACAGAGCCTAGCATGAAGTCGGGGTTCAAGGGAGAATGGTCAAGTGGATGTAGATGGGCAGGCCCCTTTTGGGTCTCTTTAAAATCTCAGCACCAAGCGCCACCTACTCTAGTCTCTGAAATTGACAGTGTGGAATCTATACACTATTATCCTACTAATATACTAATATAATAGGGTATGCTAATATCCTATTATTTAAGACATAGTTGGTAACTCTGGAATTTTGTTTTTTTATCCCTTAGAAGTTTGAACTTTGGATTGTTTTTTATAATAATAAAAGTAATTTATGCTCACTGTATAAAAAAGAAAGCAAAAATTACCCATAATCTCACAACCCAGAGATAACTGTTACCAACTTTTATGTGTACTTCCTTCACATTTTTCTGCATATGTATATTTAACATAATGGGTTTCCATATTCAAATCAAGGCCACAAATATTTATTGAGCACCTAAGATATGCCACCCACTCGTTTAAGTATAGGGGATATGGCAGTGAAGGAAATAGATAAAATCTCTGTTTTCGTGTAACTTTTATTCAAGTCGGAGGAGGTAAATAAAAATGTGAGTAAATGATACTGTATATTAGGAAGCAGTAAATGTGATGGAGAAAAATAAATTCGAGAAGAGGGGAGAGAGTCGGGGAAGGCTTTTTTGAGACTTGAAAGCAGCGAGGAAATGATCCATGAGGGTATCTAGGGAAGAAGACTCCAGCAAGAGGAATCCTAAGTACAGAGGAATTGGAATACTCCTGATACTTCAAGGGCCAGCCAGGAGGCCACTGTGGCTGGAGTAGAGTGACCAGGGAAGGAAACGGGAATGAGGCCCTGAAGTCCTAAAGGTAGAGGTTGGGTGGGGCGGTGCAAATCCTGTAGGGCCTTGTAGGCTGCTGTAAGGACTTTGGGTTTTTCCTCCGAGTGAGATGGAGAACCTCTTTGGATACTTACATTGTTTCCAGTTCTTTGCTACCATGTATCAGGCTTTGCGATTTTTCTATACAAATCTCTGCTCCGTATCTCTGAGTACTTCCTTAGGAAAAATTTCTGGAAGTCGAATTCCTTGGCCACAGGGTACAAAGAATGTGAAGCACTTGTTGCATATTGCCAAGACTGCTTTCTAGAAAGTCTGTATCCACTAACAATATAGTTTAATTCAACAAATATTTATTGATCACTTACAACACGGCAGGCATGAAATACACTAGTGAACAAGATGAATCTTTCATCCTAGCAATTTCACCCCGGCCAGCATGGTGTCCGAGTGCTTATCTAGATATATGCTTGTCAACACCAAGTATTACCATTCTTAAAAAGCTTCAAGCAACAAAAGGCAAAAAAGAATGTTCCAGTAATCTGAATGATGAAAAGTGGTATGTTGTTATTATGTTCCTTTGATTTATTTGATTATTAGTGAGGTTAAATTCCTTCCCACACATTTTCATGCTAATCAGCCAATTGTCCTATTCTTCTTTGAGTTCTTTAAAACCTTTCAAAATAATGTAAAGGAGGCAAGAAATTTGGAAACATTAAAAGATTTAACATGTATCTTGGGAAATAAGTGATCCTCAGGTCAAGTACTCAGGCTTTAGAAATTGATTTGAAGCCAGAGAGTATATATGACGGAACTCTCATGTTCTGAAGGGACTCTTTAGTCAGGAGCACCTTGCTTATTTCCAGAAAACTTGAGCATGGCCACATGGACGAGACCTTTCCACTGAGTATTATGACATGAGTCAGAATGGTAGGATGCTCTTCCTCAACGATCTCAACAGCCCAGTGTTTACCTAGTAGCCCACTTTATTTAACATCAAATCTGCTCAGAAAACAGTTTAATTTTCAAGCTGTATCACTTCTTGAGGTTTTAAATGGCACAAATTTTCTACCTTCTGTATGAAGTGGGACTTCCTTTAATCCATTACCCCTCCAAGGGTGTACTTTGCTACAGAGGTATAGCAGGAAGGACACTGGACTGTGATAAGTGAAAATTATAAATCCCTCTAGCCCTCCATAAAAACATTTCCCCCACTTTTTATTGAGATATAATTGACATATAACACCGTGTAAGTTTAAGGTGTACAACATACTCATCTGATACATTCAGATTGTTATACAATTGTCATCATAGTGTTAGCTAACACCTCTGTCCCCTCATAGAATTATCATTTTTTCTAGTGATGGGAACAATTAAGATATAGTTTCTTAGCGACAGAAAGAAGCAGAAAAACATTAAGTGCAGTGGAAATATCACTTTTGATGAGATTGTCAACATTGCTGGACAGATGTGGCACCAATATTTAACTAGAGAACTCCCTGAAACCATTTAAGAGAACCCGGGGACTGCCCAGTCTGTGGGCTGCAATGTTGATGGCCACCACCCTCACGACATCATAGATGACATCAACAGTGGTGCTGTGGAATGCCCAGCTAGTTAAGAACTACAAAGAAAATAAATTTTTTTCTCTGAAACAGCTTCATTCTTTTTTTCTTTCTTTCTTTCCTTCTTTCTTTCTTTCTTTTCTTGACGTATAGTCAGTTTACAATGTGTTAGTTTCTCGTGTACAGCATAGTGGTTCATTTATACATATATATTCCTTTTCATATTCTTTTTCATTATAGGTTATTACAAGGTATTGAGTATAATTCCCTGTGCTATACAGTAGGACCTTATTATTTATCTATTTTATATATAGTAGTTAGTATCTGCTAATCTCAAACTCCCAATTTATCCCTTCCCACCCCTTTCCCTCCTGGTAACCATAAGTTTCTTTTCTGTCTGTGAGTCTGTTTCTGTTTTGTAAATAAGTTCATTTGTGTCATTTTTTTAGATTCCGTATATAAGTGATATCATATGGTAAAGAAAACTAATTTAATAAGGGGTTATTTGACAACCAAAAAAAAAAACCCTTAAAAAATCTAGTTTCATAGCAAGTTCAATGTTTATAATATGGTTATATTGTCTGCAATCACTGTACTGCATATTAGCTCTCCAGGACTTGTTTATCTACTATTTGCGATTGTGTACCCTTAAACATCTCTCTTATTCCCCCATCCCCAGCCCCTGGTAATGACCGTTCCACATTCTGCTTTTTTTGTTGCTGTTGTTGTTGTTGCTTTTTTTTTTTTTTTTAGTTCAGGTTTAGGGCTTTTTATTTTATTTTACTATTCCAGGTAGAAGCAATGTCACACACTATTTGTCTTTCTCTGTCTGACGTTTTCTGCACTTTTAATAGTGGTTACCTTGGAGGAGAGAGAACCAGGGGTGAGGAGAGGGGATTTAATTTATCTTTTGTATCTTTCTATAGCTTCAATTTTATAACCTTAAACAAATACGACTTTTAAAAATTTCCAACCGGGGTTACCTGGGTGGGAGCTAACGGCTTATTCTTTTTTTTTTTTTTTTTTACTTTGTATCTCTCTTTATTAGGAAAAAAAAAAACCTAAAGAATCATTTATTATTTTAAAATTTCCCTAGTTTTGTAAAACAAAATCTTTGTGTGTGTGTGTGTGTGTTTCATATGTCTGCAGGCATATAAACTAAATTGCTAATGTGTGGGGCTGGGCTTAAAGATTGTGTGGGGAGCTGGGAGAGGGATAAATGAGGTTCATTTTTTACTTTATACACTTACATACTGTTAAGTTGGTTGTAGTGAACATGTATTACGTTCTACATTTTTTCAGAAAATAAATAATAAACCATTTCTCCCCACCATGAGGCTAAAAGGGACATGTGCTCACTCTGGAAAACATAGAATAGTATAAAGAAGAAACTAACAATCACAGCAGTTTACATTTTAGTATGTTTCCTTCCAGGCTTCCTTTCATGCATTTTTTTTTTTTTACATAGTTGAGTTCATGCTGTATATAGTTGTGTATCCTGTTTTTCTCTCTTAAGATTAAAACACAAGCACTTTCCTTTATCGTGATAATATTTGGATGGCTGCATTGTACACTATTTTATGCTTTTGTCACAATTCGAGTGGATTAATTAGCTATTTCTTCAATTTGAATATTTAGGTTGTTTCCAGTTTTTTCCATATTACAAATGATTCTCTGATGAGCATGTTAGTAATGAAATCTTCATTTGCATTTCTAAGAGTTTCTTTGGGATAGATTCCTAGTGGTGGAATTACTGGCCCGAAGGGTAAATTTCTAGGAGTGGGATCAATGGGTAGAAAATATTTTTATGGATAACAAAAGGTTATACCAGTTTCTACTTTCCCTAACAGTGTATAAGAGTCTCACCGCTCTCTTGCCAGCATTGTATATCATCCTTTTTTTCTGTTATCCTTTCTGTTGGAAAGTAGTAGGTGACAGCGTTATCTGCATTTTTCATTGCAAATGAGATTGAACATTTTTCATATGCTTATTCGCCATTCCTAACCCTTCTGTGAACTCCCTATTTCTATTTTTGCCCATTTATTGACTAGACTCTCATGGATTTTCTTGTCAATCAAAATGAGCTCTTAAAAGATATTAACCCTTTGTCACATTAGTTGCAAATGTAAATATTTTTCACAAGTTTGTTGCTTTTTTAAAAAATGTCTTGGCCACACACAATTTTTTTTTTTAAAGATAATTAGATTCTAACTACAGCCGAGTGCCCTCAGTTTGAGCCTGTTTTCCTTTGATTAAATGGAAGAGGTTTGACAAAAGATCTGGAAAGGCCATTTCAGCTAATCCTAACTTTAGATCTGTAGAAAAAAATGTGTGGGCCCGATTTAAAGATTGTTCAGCTCATTTACTTTTAAATGATTTAAGAAGATGGGGTGGGGGGCAGGGATGAACGTAGTTTGTGCCAGAAATTTTTAGAATTCTGAAGTAAGAAGCCAATTCTCTCCAGTCTCCAGTGTGTTGGGAGGGGGAGTAAATTATGTGCAAGCGAACAGAACCCTTGATGGAAAAGTACTGCTCTGGGCCGCAGATGTGTGCATGGCTTGGTTTTAATTATTTCCCCCTCTCTATCTTGTCTTCCTCTCCCCTCCCCCTGCCACAAGAAAGAGGGCGGCCAGATTAGGACTGTGAAGGGTATAGACAGTTCTTCCTCCCTAAGACACGCTCCGGAGCAGCCGGTTAGCACATCAAAGGCCGGATGAAATACTGAGGAAACGAACGGACCAAACCTAGGATCCTTCCAAACTCCCACCTTCCTCTGGGCTCCAGCGCAGTGTTATTGACTGCCAACGGTACCTCGATCGACTTCAAATAGAAGAACTCTACCAAAGAAACTTCGGTCATTATTCTGAGCCAACAACAACAACAACAACAACAATAACAAAGCGCAGCAGAACGTTGCTTGCTGATGCTTTGGGACTGCGCAAATCAGTGATTGTAAAAGGACCCAGTTTTCCAAGAATGAACACAAAGTACATTGGGCGATCCGATCCATTTCTCCAGTTATTGGGAGAGTTGTCAGATGGGGCCTGTGCACTGACTTTAGCTATACCAGGGGGTCTGCCCCACAGCATGGGGATGGGGGAGGATTGCAGAAGGGTTATCAAGGAACGTGAGTGGGGATTCCCAAGTGAAAATGGGTAGTCTGGGTCTCTGGGATGGCAAAGGAGCTCAAGGAGTGAATTTGCTGTTCCCTAAGAGAGCCTCGTGGTCCCGAGGGTTGGCCAGTGAAAGATGAGGCTTCGAAATGTAAAGTGGGGAGAAGCCTGAAGCGTGAGAATTGAGTCGGTGTTTGCCTTGCATCAGGTGGCAGAGAGGGCCTCACACAGGGCCGTGCTAAGCCAAGCGGTGTGCGAGGAGCAACTGGGTGCAGAGGAGGGCTGCGCGCTAAGTCGCAATTAGCTAGAGAATGGCGTGAGGATGGCGTGAGGCTGGGGCCAGGCCTCGCAGGTAGAGCTGAGGGGCGTACTCAGCTCTCTCCGCAGCGGGGGAGGCAAGATCCGGCTGGGGGAGGGGAGCCACCATCCAGAGGCAAGGTGGGGGGCCTGAGTTGGGCGGAGCCGGACTGAGCAACGCCTGGAGCTTTAGCGGTCGCGAGGGGCGGGGCTAGGAGGCTCCGCCCATCCTGGGTCCGCCCCCGCCCCGCCTGGTCCTGCCTCCTCCGCCCGCTAGTCCTGGTCCGCAGAGCCCCGCGCGCCACTAGCTCGCGGAGAGGGAGGAGAAAACGAGTTCCGGAGCCCTCCCTATCCCAGCCCAACCTTTGCTTCAGCGATCATGGCTGCCGAGGATGTGGCGGCGACCGGCGCCGACCCGAGCGAGCTAGAAGGCGGCGGACTGCTGCATGAGATTTTCACATCGCCGCTCAACCTGCTGCTGCTCGGCCTCTGCATCTTCCTGCTCTACAAGATCGTGCGCGGGGACCAGCCGGCGGCCAGCGACAGCGACGACGACGAGCCGCCCCCGCTGCCCCGCCTTAAGCGGCGCGACTTCACCCCTGCCGAGCTGCGGCGCTTCGACGGCGTCCAGGACCCGCGTATACTCATGGCCATCAACGGCAAGGTGTTCGACGTGACCAAAGGCCGCAAGTTCTACGGGCCTGGTACGGCGGCCGGCCGGGGGGCCGCGGAGACAAAAGAAGGGGCCCTGGCACGGGGCTGGGTCTTGGAGAGGCGAGGGGGGGACGGGGCGCCCTGAGGCGGTGGGGAGATGGCGGTAAGCCAGGGAGGGCGGGGCAGGGCGGCTCCCCGGGCGGGCAAGGGGCAAGAGGCGCTCTAGAAGGGCTGAGGGCCAGTGGGGCACGCAGATTCCTGGTCCGCACCGCCAGCGCCAGGAAAGGAGTGGAGGAAGAAGGCTGAAGCGCTTAAGCCGGGGTGGGTGGGTGAGATCGCGAGGCTGGAAGGCTGGGAGAGGGGGCGGGGAACACAGCAGAGCACAATGTTGGGGGAGTTTCGAAGATATCGGGTTTGGGGGTTCCTGGAAGGAAGGGATGGTGTCGAGCTGGAGAAAGAAAATGAAGGTGTCTCAAGGGAGGCATGGGCAGGAGGAGGTAGGGAGGTCCAGACTTGGAGGGGACGCGAAGGCCGATGACGCCAGGAGTAGCCATGGTGGAAAGTGAGGGTGTGGGAGAAGGAGAGCGGAGATGAGATTAGCAGCAGGTAGGAGCATTGTGCGTGGTGGTGAGTGATGTGTGTGCGTATTCGGTGTACGTGGCTGGTCAGGCGTGTGTATGCGTGTGCGCGCGTGCGCTAGGAATGTGGCATGTGTCAGGTATGCGTGTGGCATGTGTTTGGTATGTGTGTGCCATGCTGTGTGTGGTGGACGGGGAAAGCTGGGAGGTGAACAAGGGAGGTTCCATGGGGGAAGGGAGCTGGATGAGAAAAGCTGAATGCAGCGGACGGTAGGAATGTGGCAAGACGAGAAGGCAATACGGTATTATACTCTATAGCAGGAGAGAAAGGACTAGAAGCCAAAAAATAATAATAATAATAATAAAATGGAGGGAGAGAGAAGTGGGAGGATCTTGAGAAACAAAAGGGGTAGGGCTATGAAGCCTGCTGGGTGTGCGGATTTCAGGAAAAGCCAACCAGAGGAAATGAGGGGAGGATGACTGCTGAGCTGTTGGAGGGGACAGGCTTGAAGGGGCCTTGGAGATGAGGCTTTTCCAAGGTTGGTTGCGGATCAAAATCACCTGATGTGCTTGAAGTACAATACAGATTCCCGGCCTAATCTCCATGACCACGGAAGGCGAGGGCGGGGGTCCAGGAGTCTGCATTTTAACTCCCCCCCCCCCCCCGCCCCCGGCAAATTCGAGAAGCATCCAGGCTTGGAAATTCCTGCTTTATAGAGTGTTTGGATCAGAGGAGGAAGAGATTTTAGCTCCTCCAATATGGACGCCTCTAAAAACAAGGGGGCTCAGGGAATGTGTATACCGGTATGGAGAAGAGGGTAAAGTATGGACCACCACCATCTGCCTTCATCCCCTATCCTGCTTTGTTTTACTCTCCTAGTCTAAGTCATCAAAATTAGATGTGCTAAGGTTTGATGAACTTTCCCACTTAGCAGTTTATCCTCGTGGAAGATTTAGAAGAACTACTTTCTGTAGGCATGTAGCTGTCAAAATAATTTGAAAAACCACACCTATATTTGTCACTTACAGCAGCTCCCCTAGAGGCATTATCAATAAACATAATTGTGCTGTTAGCTGTTATTACAGACTTACGCCATAAAGTAATTGAAGCATGTGCCTGGAGCATCATCATATGATTGTAGTTTGCAAAGTCATGGAGAGAATGTAGGCCGGTGTATAGAGCACAAAACGGGGAGTCAGGCAACCTGGGTTCTCAGCCTGGTTGGATCACTGACCAGCTGTGTGACCTGAGGCAAAGCATTGTTCTCTCTGGGCCTTAGTTGTCCCTCTTTAAAATAAGGATGGCCCCACTGTAAGATCTCTTAAGTCTCTACCCTGCACTGTCATCCAGTGAGGCCATAAATATGTGACAATGTCACATAGAAATACTTCATGTTATAAAGGATTCCTAAAAATTATTCATACAAGTGCCTATTACTGCGTGCGTGGCACTTTTGTGGGTGCTGGGAATATAGCAGTGAACAAAACAGGCACAAATCTCTGCTCATGGAGCATAGATTCTCATGAGTATACATTCTGGTGAATAATATGTATGTTCTCTAAAGACTTTTAGTGCTCTCCTCAGATTGTTTAAATATTCTGTGACCGTAATTCCTGAAATGATGAGGTCCAGACCAGTACAGTTGGCCTATTTACCTTCTTTAGTGGAAATGGTAGCATATGATGATTAAAAACAACCATTTTTCTTTGGGATCTTCTGTGCATTTTAAAATTGATCATAAATTTCATCTAATTTGTAAAAATAAAAAAAAAATCCTGATGGATTGAGGTTTCAGGTGACCAGGCCTTATTAAAACTTGATCTGTTCTCATACTTGGCATAGTGGTCACCTACAAAGTTTATCCTACTCAATCCACCTTTGGGGAAACAACACATTGTTTAAAGTACACTGAATTTTTTCATTTAAGTCTAAACATCCACTTAAATACGTACCGAATGATTCACTGCTCTCTTAGACAAACGTTCAGTATCATATTAGATATAATAACATAATGTTATGTATAATAGCGTTCAGATATTTTATAGAATTATTTTGGGTTATTGATTCAGCCTTTGTTCCTGAGAGTTTTAGTATTTTCACAGTCTTCTCTTCAAGCCCACCAAAAACGGTGATTTCCTCTATGCCATCTCTTCTTTATCGACAGTGAAGATTATGTAACCTGTGGATAGGTTTCTGAAGCACTGATACTCTTATAAAATGATTTCTCCTGCAGATGCCACATGTTACTGTTTTAACACAGTCTAGTCTCCTAACCAAAGATCTCTATAAGATACTTTTGACTCATTAAACTGTATCAGAGTACATCTATAAACAGATGTTTTCATTTACACCTTAGTGTTTATCTTCAGAAACCGTAACTTTCACTGGCATAGCCCAAGTACCTAGAACAGAGCCAGGCTCCAGATTCAAAGTCCAGAAGTTGAATTCTGACCCATGAGCTTGGCATTATCTTGGCTCATTCCCTACTAACCACCCCCAAACCCAGGAGATAATTATTTATGGCTTTTTTATTAGCTATTTGAAAATCCTAAGAAATGAATGATAATGCACAGCATTTTGATTTAGTTTTAGTTATTTAAAAGTTGAATTGACAACCGGTCTTTCAGTGTCCACTATGTGATGATCAAAAGTATCAATATCACTTATGGTTTCCAAATGGAATTTGATATTCACAAAGCAGGCTCTCCATGTTAATGGATAAGGAAGCCATTTTCTGTATATGAACCACAGAGAAATCGACTGTGTAATAAAGAATCGGTCTTTGGTTTTGTTTTGTTTTGAAAGAGGGGCCATATGGGGTCTTTGCCGGAAGAGATGCATCCAGGGGCCTTGCCACGTTTTGCCTGGATAAGGAAGCACTGAAGGACGAGTACGACGACCTTTCTGACCTCACTCCTGCCCAGCAGGAGACCCTGAATGACTGGGACTCTCAGTTCACTTGTAAGCTTTTTTTTTTTAAATTGTGCCTGGGTCAAATTTCTACCAGTAGTGGGATTCACGGCAGTACAATAGTTATTACTAAGTAGCCTGCAACTGGGGAGCATTCTGATAGGCTCCTGAATCTTGGACAGATCAAGTTCATGGCCTGAAGTAATTGCAGCAGTGCTGAGTCACTTGCCATGATTTCATACCAGTTTTTAGCTAGTCCTCTATGGAAACCTGGGTTTTTACATTTTTACATTACAATTTTGCAAAAATTTCACACTAGGGTTTGGTGCTTGATGTGCAGGGGAAAGAGTGGCCATCTTGGCTACAGAAAGGGATTTTCATAAGCCCTCACTTGTAGAACTTGCCGTTTAAAAGCAGCCCACATTTCTGCTGAAGAATGAGAGACTTGTATTCTACAAAACAGCTTCTCTTTGAATCTAATTGAGCCTAACTATAGGCCTCATCTACCAATGATGTTTATAATCTGCCCAGCAACAATGGTGTCTACGTTTTTAAGAAGAAAGCAAAAAGGAGACACTTGTTTCCTGCCTTATGCTATGGGCTGAAATCTTGAGGTGGTTAGTAAGGATGAACATTAAATTCAAATTTTGAGAATTGAGGAATTGGCTTTTGTCCAACCTAAGTTTAATTATCACTTTAACAATGTTTCACTGCTAAGAATTTGAATAACAATCTTTCCCAGCTTTGAAACAGTATATAAAAACCATGACCAGTTCCTTGAGAGGGGTTCTTTCATTGAAAATGTCATTTTCTATTTGCTGTTCTCTATAATCAGTTAACTATTACTGGCTTTTTTGGCTGAATCCAACCATTTTATTTTAAAATAATGCTGACTTCAGAGAGAGTCCTGGATTAATAATTAGCCAGATGCGGCTCTACCTTTTAAGAGTTTGGATCCTAAGCCAACTTAAGTATAGCTTTCAAGTCTAGCGGCAAGTCTTTCTACTTTGAAAACAGAATTCAGTTAACACGGTCCTTCATTTTTTTTTTTTTTTTGGCAGCCTCAGGCTGCCTTTGTAACAATAGACTTCCATATGAAACAAAGGAGTTGTAATTCATAATGTACAAAGCTTGATTTTCTAGGGCTTGCCTTCATCAATGGGGTAAAAAACATGGTATTTTCCACCCCCTTAAACTAAAGCCAGCCCCAAACACTTGTGACACTTCAGCTGCACTCAGAGCTGGTGTGGATTCCCCTTAAGGCAGGTTTCTCAGGCACCACCCGGCCTTTTGTCTTGCACAGTCCCAAGCACCCGAGGGATCTTTGTAATCTGTTCAAATAGGGAAATTCCAGTTGTTCCTGGAGATTATTTTACACAAAAGCAGCTCCAGTTACCTGGTTAAACAGGTTGGTTACTCCTCATTCCTGCCCATATTCTGAAAGAGGAGTTCTCTTGGCCTCTGACACTGAGATGATTAACCCTGTGTTAGCTTTGCCCCAATAAAGTAGCCAATACGGTGGACATTTGCTGACTCCGTCCCTTCTTTTACATTATGGTTGCCTCTTAAATCTTTCCTCCAACATCTCCAGTGCTCTCCTGCCTCCTTACTACTTCCTTTAACTCCGTATAGCTTTTTCCCGTTGTGGGGGGAAATTCTGTCTCCTGCTCTCCTCTTCATCCACTAGACTATCATCACTCCATCCCTTCACTGTCAGACAACCATCTAGTAATATGTGGTTGTCCCTGACCCCTTCTTTGTTTCCTCTCCACACTCTTGTGCTTCCTAAAATATGGTCCTGTCCCCACAATTCCATTGAACTTTCTTTCTCAAACGTTTCTGGGGACCTGCTTCTTGCCAATGCCAATTTCACTTCTCCAGTCCTTGTTGTAAGTCTCTAGTCATGTCTCCCTCCAGAGTGGCTCCTTTTCCAGAGTCCCCATTTTGGTCTGTAGAATCTCCAGTTTTCATTTCGTTAACTCATGTCTCCAGTTTTCCCTTGAAGTATCTCATATCTTTCTGTCTCTATTCAGTCCCTCCTCCTCCTGGCTCTTGTTCCTTCGTGTGCAGATCTGCCCACTGGCCTCCTGGCCACCCTGCTCCTGGTCTCACCTGACTAATCTGCCCTATACACACTGTGATACCATTGTCCCCAGAGCACGATTTTACCTTGTCATTCCTTTGGCATAAACCTTCAATGCCCTTTGCCACCTAATAGATAAGCCCAAACTCCTCGGGCTGGTTTTCCACATCTTTAACAGTATTTCCCCACGCTGGCCAACTCTATCCCTACTCTACTCCTGCCAACTTGTCTCTTTGTTGCTCCCCAGATACATTGTCTCACCTGCATTCCTTCGTGTGTGCTATTTGCATTTTCTGGAAATCCCTCCCCCTCCCGAAATCCTTCTACATATTCTCCAAAGCATAGCTTTCTTCCATGAGGCATTCTGCAACCCTTCTGGCTCAATCACAACAAGCCCTTGCTCTGCTAAACGTGTACACACAAACACAACTCATTTTGACATGACCTTGGACACTCATCGCCAGACATGGCTACCTGTTTTATAGTTTCTGCTGAGCAAAGCTCTGATTCCCCATTGGCAGGGACTGTGGTATAAACCACCTTGGTATCCTTCAAGCAGCCCAACACGTTACTGTGTAGATTGCAGGTCTCTAATAAGTGCTTTAAAATGAAATGGGGTGGTGAGTTCCTATAAAGTGGGAGAATGACCAGTTGTGTTCTCTGCTTCTAGTCAAGTACCATCACGTGGGCAAACTGCTGAAGGAGGGGGAGGAGCCCACCGTGTACTCGGATGAGGAAGAACCAAAAGATGAGAGTGCTCGGAAAAATGATTAAAGCCTTCGGTGGAAGCATATCTATTTTTGTATTTTGCAGAATCATTTGTAACATTCCAGTGTGTCTTTAAAACATGGTGATTTCAATATTTAGCAAAGTTTTGAACTCGCTGTAAATTTTTTTAAGTAACATCACTAGTGACACTGATACAACTAACTTCTGTCTTAGAGTGCATGATGTGTTTGTGTGTCACAAATCCAGAAAGTGAACTGCAGTGCTGTAACACAAATGTTATTTACTGTTTTTCTTCTATTCATAGTTAGGACAGGCTGACTTTAAATTTGTTTTTCCTGAGAGACAGATAAGATGTGGGTACTTCCCCCAAACAGGTAAAAATATTAAATGTGCAAAGTCCTTCAAGCATCAAGGAACAAAGGATCAACTGTTAGTCATGGTGTTCTCTAAAGACAGCAAATCCCTTATTTCCCAATTGACTTAACTGCATGATTTCTGTTTTATCTACCTCTCCAGCAAATCTGCAGTGTTCCAAAGGCTTTGGCATTGATTAGCGAGAGCTGTCCAGTAACGAAATGAAATCTCAAAGCTGGGCTCCAGTGGGAGAAATCTGTTTTCTGGGTTTCTAGCCTACATTCTTGTCTTTGTCTCCCTGGGACACTCAGATGCCCTCACGAACACAGTAATCTACAGTGAGGATTAAAACAGGATCTGAACATTCAAAAGCAAGCTTTGGAAAAAAATCAGCTGGCTTGCCTAAAAACCTAAAAATATGAAGAAAATTATAAGAGTATTTTCCCAACCCTCATGTTCATGGTGGGGCAATGGTTATTTGATACGATTTGACTTGAGAGAAGGGCTTGCAGAATAGGAACAGGTGATTGCTCCCCTAAGAGCCTTCACGCACAGCCCTGAAGAATGAGGAAGCAGTTCTCATCGCTAGCCAAGTGGTCTTTAAAGTATATTCATAAAGTAACAGTTATTCTTCTGTTGTTATGAAACTATAGCCACTGCAAAAGTAGTAGTCAAGTGTCTTGGTCTTTGATATTGGTCTTTTGGTTAACAATAAACTTAGCTTAAGTAGACTGTACAGTTGTATGAATTTGTAAAAGTATTATATGAACAACTAGTGAGGTTTCAAACTCTTGTAATTGTAGTTGAATAGTCATTGTATTTTCTTGTGAACCGTGTTTAATGGTTTTACCTCAAATCAGAAAACAAAATGAAGTGCTTTGGTCAGTTAATAAAATGGTTTTACCCAGTATAGTGTGGTGGGTTGCTCTATTTTTTTTCAACCTTAATCTAAGGAATCAGATTCAATCATTTTACTGGGCTTAATACTCAGTTTCAGTTTTCACTGACTTTTTTGTATTCCAAAGGAGACAAAGTAAAGGGGCAGAACTTCATAGAAGCCTCACACCACAAACCAAATACCAGCGTGCCCTGTTAAAAAAAAATAGTGAATTGGATTTATTTTTTGTGACTTGTCAGATTCTGCCTCTTTAAGTCAGAACTTTCTAAACTCAAAGGCAGACCTCTGCCTTGAGGTCTATAGCAAGGTTATTAAGGAGTAACTTTACTGAAAAGTGTTACCAGGTGCCAAGACAGGTTTGAGTTTTGCTGTAATGTACCATCTGATCAGGAATGTGTTGAATTCTTAGAGTAGCAAAGTTGATCCACTTCATGTCAAAAGAAGGATATTAGATCTGCGCACACAGTTGGCTGTGTAAACAAAGACAACCTATTAACTCTGAATATTAGTGTTTTGCCACTTTACTGTTAAAATTTGACAGTTCTCTTACAAGGGAGGTACTCCCTGAACCAGAGGGGGCTCACAGCTTTCCAGTTTTTATGTTCTCAAACCATACTGCCTGTTTTTGTTGTTTGAAAAATGTGTCCTTTCCCCCCACTAGTTTTCATTCAACAGATATATGAGCTATGTTGTGCCAAGCAGCCTGTTAGGCCGTATGCTTTGGGGGAAGGTGGGGGAGAGAGACACTGGGCCTCCTCCGCAGCCTGCAATCTCATTTAGAGTGAAGATTAGGTTTGTCTTATGCTGAGAGGAAAACATCCAGAGCCTGGTTAAAGCTTCAATCCCAAACAGCCAGATTCACCTCCATTCAGAACTAAATCAACATTGTACTGTTTACAAGTAATGGGATATTACTATAAGGCAGGGTTCGGACCAAAAAACTTCTCTAATCCAATGTGCATATTTCAAGAAGATGAGGGGAGCGGTGGTTATAACCACCAGGCCAGTGGGGTAGGTGTCGTTTCCTCCCCACCTGCTTTCCTCCAGCCCCGGCCCAGATACTTGGTTCTCAGTCTCAGCATCTATGGATCAGAAGCAGCATCTGCCACAGGTCGGCCGTATCTCTGGCTTTTGTGCGTAACATTGTGTTCACCTTATCTCCGAGGGCCAAACTTAATGTGAATCCTTGATCCAGAACAAGCAAGAACAGCCCTTGCTGTTTCAGAAAGAGCTCTTTGAACCCAACATGAACTCTTTCAGCTCTAAAGTGCCTAGATTGTCCTCTAAGGTACAGTCTGCCTTTGTTACAGAATTCTTAGAGGCAGTTTGCTATACATGTCATGTGAAAACACAGTTAGCTCTTGAATAACTGGTAATTGCACCCCTCGCTCCTCTGGCTGGACTCCCATCCCACACCCACAGGGTACTGTGTAACTGACATCCACCAAGCCCTGAAAGAATGAGATGAAATTCCGTGGAGTCCGTCTTGCCACCTTTAAAGAACTAATAAAAATCTTTGCTGAAGGGAGGATAGTCTTTAAGTCTAAATATCAGGATTTCAATTTACCCAAAATGAAAATACAACTGTGGTTTCATGAGCTCTGACTGAGTCAATTCCCATTAGCTCCCATCATAAAGGGGAAAGTTGCATCGAAACAATATTGAAACCAGACACGTAGATTTTCATAGAAAACGTTACAGTAGATGTGTAACCTTCTAGCCAATACATGTGGTAAATGAACAGACTCTACTTGCTATGACAATTTTATTTTTAATATATCTGAAAATTAAATATGTATTTTCTCTAACAATGCAAATGAGGAAAAGGATTAGCAACATTAGTGCAAAGCGGCCTCCTATGGGTAGAAATCCCCCCCACCAAAGTGGAATTATCAGCATTTATTTAAAAGTTAACATTTTGAATGGTCTTCCAACAAATAAAAATACATTTATTTGGTTTTTATTTTCCAAATTACCAGGTTACATGGCTTTCTACCTGAGAAATTCAAACAAATTGAACAAAAACACATTGACAGATTTTTTTTAGCTTTCTTAAAGCACTATTAGCAGCACATAACAAGGAAAAACATGGAAATGCCTATTGTAAAAGACACAGTTTAAAGTTCTCCCTTACTTGATTGGACATAGAAAAAAGATATGAGAAAAGACTTTTGCACCACTTAAATAACAGCACAACGAAGAATAACAATGTTAATCAACAGAAAGTGATTACAATATTTTCGGCTCTATTTCATTCCTTACTAAGCCATTCATTTGAAAAGTTCAGGATAAATTGTTCTCTTCTTCATTTAAGGCCTACGCACACACACAAAAAAGAGGTTTACTCAAATCCAGAATGCATTACCCAAGACAAAAATCCAAGGTTGTACAGAAAGTAAACATAAAACCAGTATTTTTCCTTTCTTCTAGGTCCCAGGATGGTATTTAGCAAACAAAATGAGACAAAAATATTATATAGAAGTGACTTAGCACCAGTTCTATTATACAAAACAATTTTTTAAATTGCACATGCTGTATTCTGCAATTTATTTTTTATGTCTGGTTACTGAGCAGCAAATTGTTTTCATGCTTAAAATCTCTGCAATGAAAAATTCTCAAATGACAGAAGAGATTGAGAGTTTTTTTGTGTGTTTTTCAAAACAAGCATAGCTGCTTTCCATTACAAACCCATAATGTTCTTTGTTTCAAGGGCACGAAACATGAAAAAATGAGGCGGGGTCTCACTGGAGGAGAATAACACCTGGTTAGCAAAAGTTGTCTGACAAAATACAAGCTGTTAGTAATTTAGAAGGCTACTCCGGACAACAGTACGCTGAACATTAATAGTTACCGCTACTCCTCAGAGAAGAAAAGGCACTCACCCCAGGAGCGATTTTTCAGATTTGACAAGCCAGACCTGGTTTTGATGGCAGAGTCACTGACTTGAAAGTGGAACTGAATATAAGAGAGCCAACAAATCATTCATTGGTCATTATCATATCAATAATAAACATAATCTGCTATGTTACATTCATTGCTGAACTTTTGCCTGTACTAGCATACCTCTATTAAACGTGATTTAGAAGAGATCAATGAAACAACTTATGGCTCTTACTTTTAAATCAATCAGATTTTATAGACCCTTCAGACATCAGGTTGCTTAAGAGGATGGTTATGAGCACACATTGTGCCTCATCATTCTGGTCAACCACACTGACTGGCACCTACCTTGGCTTTACCAGGGGTACTTTTCTACAGACTATCAAGTTAAGACTGTTTGAAATGAATCATGTCACATGAAAATGTTGCCCCCCACTAATTTAGTGGATTAAAATCACCTTTTCCTGCTGCAGGCAGTCTAATCTGATTGATGTCTTCAATTGCCAAGTCAGCTATAGCTTTGTTGGAAAAAAAAAAAAAGTTCATCTACTGCCCCTGAGGTCCTAAATCCAATATAAGGCAGAATGAATCGGCCGAGCTTTCAACAGAACATGCACTGCGTTAAGATGTAAGTCTTTACGAATCTAGAAAATATCTCAATTTAAAAACATATTCAAGAAGTCCAAAACCAGTAGGTAAAAAGATAAATCACTTACGTTAAGAGTTTACAAATCCTGCACACATACAATTTTTCCCCAGCTAGAAAACTACGGGCTTTGCCCTTGACTCTTCCTAACTCCACGGCATTATTGAGGATTGAGGAGGCACTTGTTACTGTTTTATAAAAGTCAGTTTGGGGATATTCAGTGGCTTTTTACAAACGGATGTCACCCAACCCTGAGTGAAAGGATTACCTAGCCTGGAATGGAATACTGTCATGTCCTCTCTTCTCAAGTGCCATTATTGGTGCCCCAGGATCTTTTAATATTTCCTTTTGCAAATCCCACACTGTATTACTTCATTCTTGTTGCTTTTCTAGGATGGAACGACATGGAATTCTTACAAAAAAACAACTCTGCTAATGATGGTCCACTATCTGTTTAAACCTCCAAGGACAATCTGAGACCCCTTTTAGATTCTTCTTCTAAGGCCTTGTTTCTAAAAGGACAACTCTTTGAGAACTATGAACATATCAATAGGATTAATTTCCTTCTGATGGGTGTTCATGAAACCCTCTGTGTCATGAAGATGTCTATTATATGTTCTAGCTGTCGTCTCCTTTTTTCTATAGGTATTTCTAGATGAAAGTCGGGAAAGTTTGTTGCTGCACATGGTGTTCTGACCAAATCAAAGAACTTGTAAAAAGATCCTTATTCATTCACTGCCGTCCCCTTTGAAGATAAATGATCCTAAGTGATAACGTTATGACAGCCAAAGAGCCACAGAGGGCTCTCAACTCCTCTCTGTGTTAATTTGCTCCTTTGCTGGCACCAAATTAAAGTTGCAATTGAATTGTAGAAATGGCTGTCCTTGGGTGAAGAAGTTTTGCAAGCACATTGTTTTTACCCAGCTTCAGAATCTGGCTGTTTTGGGTTTCCAAAGCTTGCCAACACACCTGCAGTCACTTTGATCATCTATGCTTTATGCTTTGGCAAGAGAAACAAGATTTTGCCTTTGACCTTGCTCAAGCTCTTAAGTGTCGCTCTCCTGCTCTGTAGTTGCTAACTACATAGCTGTATTTGGTTTTAAATTTTCTTCCTGCAATTTTTTTCTTGTGAAAAAGGGTGTCCTGATCTAACAGAACTTCAAAACATTTGAAAATATAAAGAACGAGCATAGTTGCTTCCTAATGAGCTGCCGTAGTCAGTGTGCACCCGAGTGTTATGTCTAGTGTTATAATGATCAGAATTCAGCATAAAATCTTCAGAATTCTCATGTCTTTTAAACCTTCTTGCATCCTGGTTATATTCTGACTTCCGCAGTGTCTCTCTTCTTTTGGGAAAATTCCCCAAATAGGAAGCATTAGCACTTCTGGATGATGCTACTGGCACATGAAAGGGCCTATGGTTCACTGGCTGGTCAAATGTCCTCTCACTGAACCTCCTCCTCTTTCTTGTGACATCGTCTAATAGATCACTGGAACTGGATTCTTGATAGTAGCCTTTATCCGACAACCATTTTGGGGCTAGTATTTCCCTCTTTTTACTGTTGCTCTTCTTGTCTCTAATGGGATTGTTTTCGCCCTCAAGCCATGTGGGTGAAAAGCTCAGTTCATACTCAGACCTCTTGCCTGGTTTCCTAAGCTTGTATTTAGAGTGTTTTTCCTCCCCGTCATGGGTCCACTTTGAATACAACGTCTGCTGACTTGACTGAATTTCTTGATTGCAAATGATGATTTCATCAGCATCAAGAGATCCCTTTTCTGGGGAGCTGTCATTTGTGGCTACAGATTTCCCTTCCTCCTCTTTGTTTACGCTGAGAATTTCACTGAAACATTCAGAATCACTGCTAATTTCCTCTAAGAAATCTGTCAGTTCCAAATCTAAGTCTGCTGACCTGTTGGGTGAGAAAACTTGGCTTTGACGTGTGGATGTGGAATCTTTGACCTGGTCAGCCTGAGTCTTTTCCAACAGATGGATCTTTTCATCAGTTGTGGGCAGCTGATCACCAGCTTCACTGGCTGTGTCCTCGCAATGATTTTTAAACTCCTTAGTCCATTCTTTGGCATAATCCACTGTTCCTCTCTTTTCTGGTTTATGCTTAGGATCCTGAGTACAAACCTTTGTCCAGGAATCATCTTCTTGAACCTGTTCTCTCCTATCTAGGTTTTGCATTTGGCTCAAACTGGTTGAGTGATGCTTATGTTTTCTCAAATTGATTTGAAATCCACTCCCTTTAGTGTGGACCGCCCTCTGCCACTGACATGTGCTTGTTATGTGACTTGGTTCTAGGCAGATACGGGCATATTTTGGAGTTTGATAATAGTTTAAAAGATAGTCAATAAATTCATCCGTTTCATAGATCTTCTGTTTCCTGACATGATCTCTCTCAGATAATCTGGAAGAATAGGACTTACTAGAACCGTGGTGGTCTTCTTTCTCGAGAGACTGACCTTGAATCATTGCAATTTGCAAGGAATTCTGCTCAGGGACCAAACTGTAATTGTATTCACTGGTTAATAATTTTCCAGTTCTCTCTTTCCTAGCTGAATCTCTTAGATTTTTTTCCCCAAGGTGGTGGGAAGATTTATGTAAGTGAGCCCTAGCTTGTTTCTTCATTTTTTGTTTTCGTTTATTGTCTGACTTGGGAGCCAGGTATCTTGGCATTTCCTCCTGATTTTGAAGATACTGAGTGTTTAACTCTTCTTTCTTCAGAGTTTCTGATGTGGTCCCCGGAGCACGATTAGCTTTGGAGACAGCAACATCTACCTCCTGTGGGTTAAACTGAATGGACCCCTTCAAAGAAAAAGGTGAAAAATCTCACATGAAAAACTGAACAGATTAAAACTGTCAAAGAAAATTGGGCTTTCTGGCATTGTTCTGAAGAGATTTCTAATTATACCTAGGATAGATCCAAATTAGGAACAATATTGCACTGAGGAAATAGGAGGTACAAAATTAAACGTCTCAGTTGAATATGAGCTGCTTTTACTAGGCCTGTGCTTATTGCTCCAGGTATTGTGCTAGGGGCTGGGGACATAACGAAGAGTAAGAAATGCTCTACAGCCCTCCCTGAGGCTAAAATCCTAGAACAAGAAAAGACTGAGTGACATGTGTGCCTAAAAGGGTCAGCCGGCTTTTCAAAAGATAAACCATGTTTCTGGTTTTCATTCCGGCCTTTTCCTGTGGGCTGCAGGTGAGGGGGTCTCTGAGCTTCCCACCTCGCCTGCCTTGGTCAGAAACAAGACAGCAAGGAGAAAATACGGTTGTGACAGTGGTTCTATCCGCAGTGCACTCTGTTCTGCACCACCGCGGGGCAGGTGAAAGGTGCTGCCCACAGGCCCCATCTTGCTGGGAGAGTTTGTACTGAGCTCCCACTGACACTTGGCACAAATCAGGGCATGGCGCTTACCCATGACCTGGGATCAGAATCTGCAGACTGTGTAATCAGCATAAGGTACTGATGGGGCCAAGAATTAGGTACCACACACACACACTTAAAAGAGATAAAGTCTTCAAAAGGAGTCACCCTCGGCACTCATTAAGGTAAACTAAAAAAATTTCAGCTTGCCTTTTTATATATGTAACTATCAGGTTTTTCTGGTCCTGATTTCACAAAGTTTCATTGTTCACACCAATGAGAAAAAAGCTGAGATGGCAAATACACGTAAAATTAATTCTCTCTAAAATGAATGCCATTCGCTCTTCTTATTTAAGAATGCCAAATGTAGATTTTTTAAATCCGTTTTACTTATTTATTTTTCATGTTATTTGGCGAGGGAGGTAATTAGGTTTGTTTGTTTGTTTGTTTGTTTGTCTGTTTGTTTAATGGAGGTACTGGGGATTGAACCCAGGCCTCATGAATGCTAAGCACACACTCTACCACTGAGTTATACCCTCCCTCCTTGAATGTAGATTTTTAAATTAACACTTTTTGGAGCCTTTCTGGCCTTTACTCTGGGATATCTGCTGAGTCTGGTTATCTTTAGGAGGTCAGTAAGGGGAAGAAAAAAAACTCCTCAAACTGAAACTCTCCAAACTAAACAACTAGCCTGTGATTTGAGATATTCCTTGGCAAACAGTTTAAGACTGGACTAACATGAGCTTCCTCCACAAAGGTCTCTGCTCAGGGTTCTCGCCTCTCATCCAGACCCGTGGCAGCTGAACGGCCAAATAAAGTTAATGGAGGACGACGAGCCTAACGCCCACACCGTCCATTTCTCCCCCTGGTGTTTTCTGTTACATCCACTATGAACTTAGAAAAGGAGAGACGTGCGCTCCATCGCCCTGGGTGAAACCGTCCTGAAGTTTAGACCCACAAAGTGTGTGTGCCCGATGGCGGGGGTGAGACCCAACTCCTTTAGAGAATTTGGGTACCCCTTCTGTAAATGCACGCTTGGGGTTATCAGAGATCAGCCTATTGAAAATTAGCCCCAATGAATATGGCAAATCTTCCACGAAGTCGATGTTAAATAGGCCACCGGTGAAAAGTAAAGGTTGTGCCTCAGAACCTACCCAAACCGGAGAACAACTGGGAAAGAGCCTTACTGCAATGTTTATCAGGAGCGCCCGCAGCAGGCGGAGGGCCTCCACCAGCCTCTGAGCCAGCAGGTACTTCCTCTCCTCCCAGCGCTCCGAGGAGTCGGGCTCCTGCCCCGCTTGGGTCGGGTCCTTCTGTCTCCTTTGCCGGTGTCGGCCTCTTCCCTTCGGGGCGTGCCTTCTGATCCTGGCCCTTTTCCTCTTTTCCTGGGCTTTCCTGTCCTCTTTTCTCCTTCTGGACAACGATTAAGAGTCAACCATTCAGGAGGTATTTATCAGACATCTGCTCCCCTCCCCGCACCAGGGGTTTCCAGAAATCTCTCAAGGCTTTCGACCCCAGGGCCTGACATTAGACAACCAATGATAAAAGACACTGTGACATCAGTCCAGGGGAAAGATGCATAATTCAATTAGTCAGTTAGAAACATGTGCAGGAGACCTTATGCGGAGAGAGAGGATTTGAAAAATAAAAAAGAAGGCTACAGAATTCAAAGGAGGGGCCTCCAGCCCCTACTTTCTCAAACCACAAGCAGGGACTACTGGATCCACAGTGATGATTTCACTTCCCTTGAGATCAAAACCTTCCACGAGCTGGTTTCACACAAGCAGATAAAGGTAAGTCAAGGCAGGGCTTATTTTTCTGCTGTTTCCTGAAAATTTAAACTGTGTTGGCTAGGCCCTCATGGAAACATGGAAAAGGAGGGGAAGGACAATTACTTGAGGGAATACTTAGCCAAAATCTGGAGGATGATCTAACCTGCATGTTCAGTCTGGAAATTTGGGGGGAATCGTTATCTCGACTGGGCTCAGCTTCTGGCCAAGTTTCACAGACGTGACCTCAAGTAACTCCTAGCACTCCACCAGCAAGGAGCAGCGAGAGGCCAATGGAAAGGTACTCTTTAACTCCTTTTTTGAATAGCTATAATTTGCATAAAAGACTGGAAGAATAAACATGCAAGGGAGGAGCGTGGAGGTAAAACTGGTTTCAGAGCCCTGTAGTTCTGGCCCATTTGTTCCTTCTGGGCAAACCTCTGGCAATCCAATAGCCCTTTGGAGTCTTAATCTCCTAAATTGAGAAACAATGATAAACTCAAAAAAGTAAACATGCAGGCTCCTTAAATTCACAGAAAGAACTTAAGACAACAAGAAAAAGTCTTGACGAACCCATGCCTTTTGGCCTCTGGGCTAGTTTGATTACTGATCATTTTACAGAAGAAAATCTTTTCCAAACCTAAAAAGAATTTTTCCAAAAAAATTCCATTGATAGGCAAGATAAAATTTGGTAAAGTTAGGTTAAAGTGGTGAAACTTTTCATTTGGTAGGCTAGAATTTTCACTATAAAAGTTCCTGGTCTTTTTTTTTTTTTTCAGTTTCTTCCCAGACATCTTTTTTTTTTTAATATAACATTTTATTTTTATTGATATGGGTCATAAACTTTCAGCAGAAGAATTTTTGGTTTTCTAAATACATAAAATTAGAGTGCCCAATATAATCAATTTCCCTATATCCATTGTCTTAGTCTGTTTGGGCTGCCATGACAAAATTACATAGACAAGATGGCTTAAATAACAGAAATTTATTTTTCAGTTCTGGAGGCCAGGAAATCTTCCCTGGCTGGTCCAGTTATTCCCCACTAGTTCTCAGTTGTTTTCTCATTTTGGTTTTGCAACAGCACAGTGGAAAAGACTGCAGGCTTCGTTAGGGTTTTCTAGTCTGTACCAATTCCTGCTCCCTGCCTGCCTGCCTCAGGGTTACCTATCAAGTCTAGCCATTTACTTGAAGGGGAAAATCCATAAATCAAAAGTTTAAAAAAACCCTCTTTGTTAAAGCTGGTCTCCTCACCTTTCAGCCTCTTCCTCTTCTCTCTTCTTTTCTTTTTTCCTTTCTTCCTCCAGCTCTTGTAATTTTAGCCTTTCTTGATTTCTCCTCCTTATAGCTCCTTCACTGAAGTGTTTGGTTGTGTCAAACATAACCTGCCCCCAAACAATTCAAAGTTTCATTAGAAAAGTTTGCCCTCTGGTTGCAGGTGTCCCAGGACAGAGAGATAAAATGAATTTGTACGTGCAATGCAAAACTAAATGATTTTAAAATGTCCTTCCTGCATCCCAGGACCCAGACTGTTCCGCTGCTTCTCAGGCCCCTGCCAAACAGCCCCTGTGGGGCTCTAGAATTTTCTTTGGCAAAATCCTTAAGGAGCTCACTTTACAGCCATAGGTGGCATCACGGTGCCATTATGGGCACAGGTTCTAAGGATGTGAGTATATTAGCTCTGGATCGTTATAGTGATTAACTGAGTTGACATATTTTTTTTTTAATCACCAGAGACAGAAATAGTCCAAAAATGGGTGGGGGGAGGAGGAACTAAGATGTAAGAAAAGTGACTGAATGAGATACAAGATCTGACTGACTATAGCCATTAAAGCATGACTTATGATTTAAAGTAAGAAACTTAAAGGGGCAGGAGAAAAGCTCATGGACTCCCTCAGTATATGTAAAATTGTCTGCATAGATACTTTTCTGAAGAAGAGGACACAGAACTTTCATTTAATTCACAAAGGGATCTGTAATTTTAAAAAAGGATCTGACTATAGTGATTATTAAACAATTTAGCAAATCTCAAAACAAAGTGAAAGTCAGATTGAGGCAATGCAAATAAATTTGCTTTAAAAATAAAAAGAGGCAGAAGTAGCTATTTAAGTATGCATGAGAGTGCTAAACACCAAATTCAGGGTCATCTTTGAGGGGAGGGAGTGGCCTGTGACTGAGGATGGTACACAGAGGGGAGCACGCCCTCACATCACTGGAACACTTTACTTTTTAAGCTTGGCAGTTCTATATGGGTGGTCATTACAGTATTTGCTATATCTTTTGTCTGACTGAATAGCTCATACTTTTAAAACATACATTTTAACCTAAATAGCTTCACATAACACACACACACACACACACACACTCACTCACTCACTCACTCGCCCATACACAGGAAGCTACTGAAGCTGAAAGTCCAAACATATGCTAAAGACTGATTGACAGAAAAAGGGTTTAGCTGCATCTTTTCTTCTGCTGGATTAAGGCTTCAGGAAGATGACCAGGCACTCAGACAGTGATGAAGCCACATGCCTGGATAGACAGGCTGACTTTGAAAGGAAAGGAGTCAGCCTTGTTGGGATTATGTTTTAGCAATTTACCTGACATACATCACAAAAGTAGAGTAAATTATGACACCAATAGTAAAGAGGGAATAAACTGCTCTCCTTGTGGTTTCAAGCAGTGTGTTGCCCCCTCCCTCAGCAACTTGTCAACTAGAATAAGCATATGAGATACTCCCATAAGGACCATGGAGATCCTTTAATGCCTTGAGAGGCTAGGGCAGACCATGACAACCCTCGCTTTGAAAGCACAAGTTGGCAGCGTGCCTGACTGCAGAACAATGTTCAAATCAGGATGCTACATCTTCCCTGAACATCCACTTAGTAATGACAACACAAACCTTTCCATTAGCTATTGATCAGAGCCTAGTGGGGTCTAAGGAAATGTGTTCCAGATGTTTCCTTCTAGCTTTCACTTGGGACCACCTGAACAATGGGAAGTATTAAAAAAAAAAAAAAAGAAAAAAGAAAAAGAAAAACGCTGGCTACTTCTTACCTTAATGTTACATGCCAGAGCTTTCCCGTCATCTCCTTTAAGCATCAGCTTCATCCCTCGGAGGGACTCCATGGCCTTTACGAAGTCGGTTGACTCCTGGTACTGGATAAAGGCCTCGAATGTCTGTAAGCCAAAGCTAAAACCCCCAAGGCTCCCACCACTCATGACTTCTCGGTAGGGGTCAAGCATTGGGATGTCCACATTCTTGATCTTCCCAAAACTTTCAAAGACCACCCGGAGGATCTCCTCACATGGCTTCTCCCCGCTGGAACCTTTCGGTGCAAACCACTTGCAGGGCAGGCCTTCAAAGTATATAGAGTCTGGGCTCTTCTCGTGGTCCTGCTCTTCAGTCCCATCACCAGGTGGGGTCCCCTTTTCCTGGGGGAAGTGTTCCCACTCTCCCTGGGCATCTGTAGCCACTACTCTGAAGTCAGTTTTCAAACCGTTTAGCTTGATGATCTTTCCATGTAACTTGGCCTTCAGGATCTGCACCAAACTTCGCGTTTCAGCCTCCCCCTCAAAGCGGATAAAGTCCTTCGTGCTCTTGGAGAGCCGCACTGTGGTGAACTGGTCAGGACAAATCAGGCTCTTCAGCTGGTCAAGAACCTCCCAGTTAGAGAAGGGCCTCATGGGTTCAGTACTCTCCGGGAGCAAGACGTTGATCATCAACTTTGCTATGGGCTTGAGGTAGAGATGCTGAGCTGCACAGAGCTCGGTTGCCTCGGAGTTATCATATACCACCGTGACCGTCATGGTATCCGCAGAAAACCTTAGAAGGCGACAGAGAACGTTTTGATACAAATGGAGCAAAACAGGTTTGGATTTTGAATGGTGCTAGCAATTTGAAGGACTGAAGTCAAACTGATGGGGGACCATTTACTATCAGGAGGATTAAGACAATAGCTTACATTTGTTTAACGTGTTTTAGAGGTTTCAAAGAGTTTCCATAGACTGTTTCAGTTTCCTTAACTGTAAAATAGAAATAATAGGATTTCAGAGATGAATAAATGAGCCATGAGTGAGTACCTGTGAAATCCTTAGCATCATACCCAGCACGCAGGAAGTTGTCAACCAACGTAAGCTAAAACTGTTATTCATACTGCTGCATCTCATTTGATTCATGAAGCAACCTGTGCGTAGGTATTTTCATGCCTGTTTTATAGATGGGGAAATTCAGACAGATTCAGGAAAATTAAATTACCTGCCCATACATTGAGACTCCAAGATTCCAAATCTCCAATCTATCATACAACTGATCTCAAATGTAAAGTCCCAGAAAAACTTGCCAGGGGTGGCACAGAAAGTGGGCCAGGGTAAAACACACACAGCACATTCAGGAACACACATCCAGCTGATAGTTCTAACCCAGGCACCTGATCTAGCATCCTTGGTCTAGGCCGGTTTCCAAGTCTCACGTGGACATATCTACTCTCATTCCTCCAGTCTATCGACTTTCACTAAATTGAACTCTAAGTTCAAGGGAAAAGGAGACAGACTGTCCTAATGAGTGACAAAGTGAATCTGCCCTCTACTTTGGGACTGGAAAAACTCCTAAACCTGAGCGCTGGCATTTCATACGAACGAGTTCACTAAAGCTGTCCCAAGGTAAGCAGGATCACTGATACTAGGAATTAGGGATTTCTGCTCCTGTTTGCTGACTTCAAATAGTACTTCCCAATAAAGCAGGTTTTTTTTTTCAAAAAGTAGATGTATTCAGAGTCTGTATCACCTGAGTTTCTCACTAATGTCAATTTCGAGGCAATTTAGACCCAAACATATATGGCCAGATGATGGAAATTCTAAAACAATCTTTGCTACTAAATCTTGGTTAACTTTATAGGTACATATTTCTTTTATAACCATCCCTGAAGGACAACCCAAGTCAACTCCCTTTAGGAGACAAAGTTCATATAAACTGTTTTTTTTTAAGGCCACCAAAAGCAGTATCTAAGGTATTAGATTCTAGAAGTCCTTGTGATAGCAACACTGAACTAGGATGATGTGAGTATAAACATATTCTCTCTCTCCAAAAACATCATCTAAATAGCAAAACGAAGAAAAAAATCCAGTTAGTTAGCTGCAATTTATAACATAAGAGTCAACACTAAACTCCTTTAGGAGAAAAATTAATTTGATATTCAATTAAGATACACTACATCCCCAAATTTATCTGTAGTCAATAGGTATTTATTTATACCACCTAATTTAAAGCAAGGCTTTTTAAAATACTCCAGAAAAAATAACACACAAAAGAGTTAATCACTTCAAAGTAACCGATTTGTCATGCTCTCCATTTATCCCAGTGATACTGCCTTAGTTTTAAACATTTTAGAATGTTTCACTTGGATTGATTTCAAAGTCTGGGCTACATTCTTTTAAATAGCCTTGATGGAGGTCAATTTTCAAATTCTTTTATCATTGATTTGATATTTCAAAATCATCAAAACTTATCTAGAATCAAGAATGCTAAATAAAGTGGATAACTATAAAGAACGAACTGATTTTCTTTATTGGCTTATAACCCCCCTTACGAGCAGATGCTGAGAAAGACACTAATTTTTTTTAAGTAGTGGGTACATCGCTGGAACGTATAGAGTTTTGAAAGATGGCAAGTTTGAAAGATAATATTGACTGCTGCCATGTAACAGTTGCAAAAATGATCCTAATTTTCTACCCCTCCCTCTAACCATGCCCTCTGTAATGTGACTTTCAATTGTTGCTATCAAGAAATAGAGTCAATTTTTCCCCAGCCCTTTCAAATGAGCTGGCCTTTTATTTTTTCTAATAGAATGTGGCAGAAGTGACCAAGAGCCAGTTCTAAGACGAGGTGTCATGTGGCCCTACTCTCCCGGAATCCTGCCATACCATGAGGACAGTCCTGGGCTAGCCTGCTTGAGGGTGAAATGTCACATGAGGAAGAGCCCACTGGCGAGAGATGAGCCAACCTAGACCAGCCAACCCCTAGCCAACCCACCAGCGGCCAGCTGACATATGAGCCAACCCTGTCAAGATCAGGGGAACCATTTCAGGTCAGCACAACAGCCCTGAGAACCTATAGACATGTGAAAAATAATAAATGGTTTCCGTTTAAGCCACCAAGTTTGGGGATGGTGTACTATTTAACAACAGCTAACTGATACAAACACCTACATTTTAATTCATTTCAAGATATACAACCCCATTTAATAGTTTTTACACAAATAAATCACAATTACAAAAACCCACGCCTGGGAGAGTTTGGGGAAGAAAAAAAAATTGGCACCTTCATCTGCTGCTAGAGATAGTGAAAATGAATTACATCTTTTTCTAGAATAACTTGGCAAAACAAACCAAGAACCATAAAAATGCTAATCCGCTTTGATCCAGTAAACTGCTCTAGAAACTTGTCCTATGGAAGTCATTAAAAAAAGAAAAGAACATGTTTAGGGCTGCTTACTGCAGTGTCATTTTAGATATAATTTTGTCAAAACCATATATACCTAGGAATAAGGTTCAGAAATTGAGTTATGATTTTTTGCAAAGTGGTTTTAATAAAACTTTTTGCTGACTTGCCCTGCTAACAGATGCATTTTCCAGTCACTCATTTAAAATTATGATCAATATAAATGAATTTTATTTCAAACTTCAATTTTTCCTTCTATTCAAGATTAAATTCACAGAGACTAAAAATCAACAACTTTTGGTGATTAAATATGTGCCTCGTATCCTTCATGAGGGTGATTTCTACACAATGAAACAGCTTCTATATTTTAGCCAGATCTCTCTGCTTCTTTGAAGTGTAACAGTCTCATCAAACTCGGAGATAAATGAATCAGACGCTATTTTACAGTGTTTGATGTACTGCATTTTTGACATTAAAAAAAAAAACCTGGCTATCATTTCCATCTCACATAGAAGCAAAAATAAGCAGTAAATTCTATAGCAGAGGTCACAACTCCAGTGACCACAGTGATCAGGAAGATGATCTCAGTGAGCAAGGCACACTGAGCAGAGACTGAGGACTGGGCTCCCTCTGACGGGGCAGCCACGCCTCAGCACCGCTGTAGTGAGTGCAGGAGGGCCCAGGGTGACTGCATCCTCCTATTCATCCAGAGAGGTCAGAAATCTAGGTCCTTATGTGAAATCTGATTTTCAGAAGTTGGCAAACAATGAAAACAATTTTCAAGCACCACAAAGTGCAAACAAGCACATGTGCAGGCCTCGCTGGCTTGCCTGTCCACAGCCTCTGCTCCAGAGTCTACCTTTGTTCAGCCGCCCCTCCAGTAAGAGGACGCCACACCTCGACTAGGAAGCATTTAAGTTATTTTCTGACTTTCCCAAGAGGACCCGATTGTTTTTCAAACTCAAAAAACTGGGCTCCTGGAAAACGGTATGAATGTTCCTTAAAAAACTAAAAATAGAGCTACCATATGATCCAGCAATCCCACTCCTGGGCATACGTTCAGAGCAAGCTCTAATTTGAAAAGATACATGCACCCCAATGTTCATAGCAGCACTATTTACAATAGCCAAGACATGGAAACAGCCTAAATGTCCATCAACAGATGACTGGTAGAAGCTGTGGTATGTATGTATATGTGTGTGTGTGTGTGTGTGTGTGTGTGTGTGTGTGTGTGTGTGTGTGTGTATACATATATACATATATGAATACTACTCAGCCATAAAAGGATGAAATAATGCCATTTGCAGCAACATGGACAGACCTAGAGATTATCATACTAAGTGAAGTAAATCAGATAGAGAAAGACAAATATCACATGATATCACTTATATGTGGAATCTAAAAAAAAAATGATACAAATAAACTCATTTACCAAACAGAAATAGACTCACAGACATAGAAAACAGTTTATGGTTACCAAAGGGGAAAGGGGCAAGCACAGGATAAATTAGGAGTTTGGGATTAGCAGATACAAACTACTATATATAAAATAGATAAACAACAAGATCCTATGGTATAGCCCAGGGAACTATACTCATTATCTTGTAATAACTTATAATGAAAAAAATCTTGAAAAATAATATATATATACATGTATGATTGAATCAACATGCTGTACACCAGAAACTAACACAACATTGTAAATCAACTACACTTCAATTTAAAAAAAAAACTGGCCTCCTTTAAAATCCTCCACTCCAACTCCTCTTTCCCAACCACAGCAAGAACAACAGATTAGACATTGCTTCTCCTTCACAGGCTTTAAAATGAAATGTTTGTGAATATTTCATCTTCAAATACTCTCCCAGAATAGGGAGCTAATCTTCCAATATTACTCTAAAAAATACTGAGGTTCTAGTGTGTACCCAGAAGTAAGCTTTTTACATATGTCATGGCTTCAACATGACAGCAATGTCATCGGTAACTTCTGCCAAATCACTGAAAATAGACCAGACAGTGCCTGGCGCATAGGTGCTCAACAATTCTTGTTGTGATACTTTTTCCTTAAGAAGACCTCAAGCCAAAACTAACAAAAAATGAAGGAGGAGGAGGAGGAGGAAGAGGAAGAGGATGATTACTACCAAGAAGAGAGGTAGGAAGGGGAGAGGGAGGAGGGAGAGGAGAAAGGAAAGGAAGGAGGGAGGGAGGGGTGGGTGTGCTTACTGACATGGAAGGATGCCCATGATCCTTTTTAGAGGAAAAAATTAAAAGCAAGTTGCAGGACAATAATGTGCAATATGATCTTGTTTTTGTAAAAGTAATATAATAAAGCCATATAAACACACATGTATGGTGGGCACATGCATGCACGCGTGCATGCACATACATATATACACACACACACACACACACCTCTCCCTATAAAGCATGGAAGGATGTACCTCAAATTGTCAATAACATTTCCCCTGAGAAGTGGATTGGGAAGTACCGTTTCAGTTTTTGAATGTTTACAATAAACATGCCCATTTTGTATTACATTTTTTAATTAAAAAGAGGAAACTTACATGATAATAACAAACTATTAAAGGGAAACAGTTCACAGCTGCTCATACAAACTCGCCCAGAAAAGAATCAAAACAGAGTAATACAATGGCAACTCCCTTCTCTCATCAAAGACATCCCTCTGCCTGCCATCACTGTAAATGCCAACAGGCATCTGGACCCATAACCCAAGTTTGTGTGAGTATGGACTGAAGCCTAGGAGATTAGAATAGGACTTTGGGTAACGAAGGAGCACTTGGCCACTTCAACATTGGCTACACCATAGGCTGCAGGAGTTATTTTTTTTTAAACTGCTTTAGTAAAGCGTAATCAATATACAATAAACCACATGTTTCATAAAAGAATAAACTGCACATGTATCAAAAGTGTAAATATTGATGAGTTTTGACATATGTTTACACACTAATGAAACCATCACCACAATCAAGAGAGTGCAAGTGCCCATCACCCCCACCGGTTTCTTTCTGCCCCTTTGTATGCCTCCCTTCACTCCCAGCAACCACCGATCTGGCTGCAGAATGTTTTAAGTCTTAACTGATTTATTTTATAGCAAAAACAGGCAAATGTTTCTGGAAAATCCTCGTAGTTACATACAATACCTACTTTAACAGGTGCTTTCTTCTAAATCTGAATACTTTCTCAACTCGAAGCTTAAATGTGCCAGTCTTTGAATCTAGTTAAAGCTGTGCAGGGCCCTACTTTGCTCTTGAAAACAGGTTTAAAAGGTTTTATGCTTTTCTCCCCATACACCTCCATTTTTAACCCTGTTTAAATCCTGTTTAGATGTGTTCAAAAAGTAATCTATTTTATTTATAGACTTACCCTATGATCCAGCAATCCTACTCCTGGGCATATATCCGAAGGAAGCTGCAGTTCGAAAAGACACCTGCACCCCAGTGTTCACAGCAGCACTATTTACAATAGCCAAGACATGGAAGCAACCTCCGTGTCCATCGACAGATGACTGGATAAGGAAGCTGTGGTGTATTTATACAATGGAATACTACTCAGCCACAAAAAAGAATAAAATAATGCCATTTGCTGCAACATGGATGAAACTGGAGATCATCATTCTAAGTGAAGTAAGCCAGAAACAGAAAGAAAAATACCGTATGATATCACTCATATGTGGAATCTTAAAAAAGGACACAAATGAACTTACTTAGGAAACAGAAACAGACTCACAGACATAGAAAACAAACTTATGGCTACCAAAGCAGAAGGAGGGGAAGGATAAATTAGGAGTTTGGGATCAGCAGATACAAACTACTATATACAAAACAGATAAACAACCAGGTCCTACTGTAGAGCACAGGGAACTCTATTCAATAGCTTGTTATAACCTATAATGAAAAAGAATATGAAAAAGAATATATATATGTATAACTGAATCACTATGCTGTACACCAGAAACTAACACAACAGTGTAAATGGACTATACTTCAATTTAAAAAGTAATCTATTTTAAATTGGATATATTATTTAGTAGATATAGTTATGCATTTTACATATATTTATATATATTAATAAAATATATATCTACCCAACTCAGTGGAATCACTGAGATCAAGTTATTAGGGTATGATTTAAAATTGCTTCTTCAGAACAACCTAATTTGCCCTCTGAATTCCCTTTCTCAAAAATTAAGGTAAATTGGTTTACAACATTATACAAGTTTCATGAGTACATTATACTTCTACGTCTGTATACACTACAGCGCACTCACCACAGAAAGTTTACTTTCTATCACCTTACAGTTGGCCCCCTTTACCCATTTCAACCTCCCTGCGGTGCCTTCCCCTCTGGTAACCACTACTCTGTTCTCTGTATCTATGTGTTCATTTTTGTTTGGTTTGCTAATCTATTTTGGGTTTTTTGTTGCTTATTTTTTGTATTTCACATGTGAGTGAAATCATACAGTATCTGTCTTTCTCTGTAGCGTAATACCCTATGAAAAAAAGATGAAATCTTGCCATTTCTGACAACATGGATGGACCTTAAGGGTATTATGCTAAATTCCCCTTTAATATATCTGTGCTTCAATTGACAGTAATGGTAGAATTCATGAACAATTTTCCCATCATTTTCACCAATTGCTATCATATGCAAGATCACTTTGTGCAACAAATATTTAAAAGCCTAGTATAAACTGAGCCATGATGACAAGGAATGCTATAAGTATGGCCTCCATAAATTATCAAAAAGTTGAATTTTAAAAAATATGTAACTATTCCCATGTTCTAGTATGTTCCACCATGACCTCCCCGGCCCCCCCATCCCCACACACACCTTTCTTATAGCCTTATGATTAAAAGTGACACTACTGAGATCACTTACTCTTTGCAGAGAGAGGCAAATGAGAGCTCCTCTAACCTTCAAAAATTAGAGTTATTCAATAATGTTTACACAGTGCGCATTCCAGCAGTATCTTGTGTACATAGCTTTACCAAAGCATTTCACTCAACCTGTTCCCAATGCCAGGACATTTCAAGCAGATTCTCAGAGAAACATGGCTGCTTTCCCTAGTCGTGGGTCCACCTCATCTTCCTTGCCTCTATACCTGGTAGCAAAGCTGACTGAACAGCAGTAGAATAAGAGATTAGAGGAAAGGAAACAGATTTGAGATTATTTCCACAAGCCTACAACAGTTGACCCTGCAGTGAAAATTCAATAAATTCTACGGGGTCTGCATCCAAGTTACTCCAATATCTTCTCTTACTTCAGAAGATACTAGGGGAGGAGGAGGGTATAGCTCAGTGGTAGAGCACATGCTTAGCATGCACGAGGTCCTGGGTTCAATCCCCAGTACCTCCATTAAGAAAATAAAATAAATAAATAAACTTAATTACCACCAAAAAAAATTATTTTAAAAGAAGATACTAGGAAGAATCCTCTGCTACATGTCAGCTGTTTTAGATCAGAAATACGACTTTAAAAATTTAAAAGCACTTGAGTCAGGAGCGAAGTATCCATCATACATTTTCTCTCCCTTTTTCTCACTTCCATAAATATCTGCTGTCAGAATGCTAGCAAGGCCATTTGAATGAGGCAAGTTTCTTAAAAATCGTGAAAAAAAATAAGACCATCTTTACAACTCAATATCCTCTTTTGAAGTAGTTCTTTGCTGCCTTTCTTTTTTCTTCAGGCTCTTGAATCTTAAAGTTAAGTCATTTTGAAAGCACTTAAGATGGAGAGAGTTATATCAACATATTGTCAGCAGGGCAGCCAAAATGTGTTTGGATCAAATCAATCTAGCCAATTTCCAATTTCCTGACTACTACAGAATCCCAAATAGAAATATTCCCTAGTTTTTCAGTCAAGAGGTCATGGATGAACGTTCGTAGGTTTCGACACATCATTAACAATTTTCAAACTGAGGCTGACCATCTGCTTTGATCTTGAAAAACCTTTAAATCACATCATTAAAAAGAGCAGCACACAGTGCTGCAATAATAGGAATAGAGCCAATATAAGACCCACCAAATGACGAAATTCCCAAATTAAGATGGTCTTAAAGGCTTACTGGGGGTACTGGGGGCTTTCGGGACAGAAAGGATATGACTTTTGGAGACCCACAGCTATGGAAAAATGATCAATTTGTGACCATGAAATACTGGAGTCCTACTAAGAGAGAATCTCTTCTGCCTAGAAAATCTGCTCTAAGGTAGGGTTTAGTATGGGAAATTTTGATCTTGAAGAAAATTGGATTCATGTTAATTCGTCTCTTTGGGTAAATAATTTCCTGTTTTTATTTCCCTATTTTAAAAGATCATATGAATGTCTCCTTTATATGATAGTATTGTGAAAGCAAAGTGTTTCTGAAGCTAATAAAAACATATTAACCCAATTACTCAGCCATAAAAAAGAATAAAATATTGACATTTGCAGCAACATGGGTGGACCTAGAGGATATGCTTAGTGAAATAAGTCAGGCAGAGAAAGACAAATACTATATGATATCACTTATTTGTGGAATCTAAACAATAATACAAATGAATCTATATACAAAACAGCAACAGACTCACAGACATAGAAAACAAACTAATGGTTACCAAAGGGAAGAGGGAGGGAAGGAGGGACAAATTAGGAGCATGGGATTAACAGATACAAACTAACACACATAAAATAGATAAACAATAAGGATTTACTGTATAGCATAAGGAGTTATACTCAACATCTTGTAATAATCTATAACGGAATATAATCTTCAAAAATACTGAATCACTGTGCTGTGTACCTGAAACTAACACAATATCATAAATCAACTATACCTCAATTTAAAAAGCTAATAAGTTAACCCAAGAAAGGTTTGTGTTAGGCCTTTCTGTGCAAATGCATTTACATATCTCTGTTAGCGAGTACAGAAACCACTCCGTGATTCTATGAGAGGGAGCTATTTTTCAAAAATACACACAAGGCAGTCGGCAGACCCATCTGACCAATCTTTTGGTCCTTTGCTCCTTTTTTTTTTTTTAGCACCAGGAACATTGTTGCTGTAGAACACCTCTCTCAGACACTTCCAGCCAGGAATATGGTGTTAAACCTTGGACTGATGCACTATAAAGCTATGAAAGTAGACTCACTGCTTTTATCTTCTTCATATTAAAATTTTTTAAGCTATCAGGGATTTAAAGGAATGTGGCTGAGTATCTTCTGCCCTTTTGCCTCACTCACTGAAGAGTAGTATTTGCAGGAAATGTGTATCATTCACACTGTTGATGGCATGATAAAGTGACTTAATTCTTCCAGAGAACAATTTGACAACATGTAATGAGCCATATTGGACCACAGAAGACTGCCAGAGAGAAATATATATTATCAAATTGTTCTCCGGAAAGATTAAGTCACTTTATCATGCCATCAACAGTATGAACATGCCTGATTTCTTTGCAGTCCTGCTCATGGTGAAGTCGCTTCTTGGTTTTATCTTCACAACCTGAAAATTACCAGCAAAATTCCTGCCCCCAAGTCGCCACCTACAGGGGAAAAGCCACCTTTACATGAATCCATGCTTTGCACCACTTAGCAGTTTTGGAGAGCTGCAGTATTTCCCAACCTTTTTAAAAATCCCAAGGTAAACTTACTTGAATCCAAGTCCTGCAGGATAGGATATTACCCAATACCTTATGGCAAAAATATAATCAATGGAGGAAAGATTGGAGAAGCCACAATTCATGTGAACTCTTCATGGTGGCCCACGGAGCACTGACAGAGAGAAAGAGGTACAAAGTCAAAAGCGGATGAAATGGTTTTTAAAAATAAGACAACTGTATGTTGATGATTTTCAGCCTGAACAGCATGTGAGATTTACACAGCTGGATTCACGGGCCCTCGTGACCTGTGTAATAACAATTCCAGACACCGATATGGTCAACACATTTTTTTCATGCCTGCAGCAAATTTCTGTAGAAATTCCATGTAGAAAGTCCATATAGAAACTCTATAGAGTCACTATTTATTTAGTTAGATATCCTCCTCACCCACCCTGGGAATTTGTGTTTTCCGATTTTTTTTCTTTTGAAAGAGCACTACACTTTCCACAAGAGTACCACTGCCACTGTGTACTACTGATGAAAATCTTTGCACAGATCTTTAAAAAAATTATTTCTTCAAAATATTTTACCATGTCAAAGGGTAGGAATATGTTTATCTGGCTCATCACATACTGTCAAATTGTTCCCTGGAAAGATTAAGTCACTTTGTCATGCCACTAGCAGTATGAACATGCCTGGTTTCCTTGCAGCCCTGCTCTTGAGTCCTCATTTTGGTTTCTGCCACCTTTGTTAGTATATAATGGCAACTTAATGTGGCTTTAATTTGCACTTAATTTTTATGCAGGCTGAAGCGCCAGCCAACCCTGACAGAGATAGTCAACCCCCTATTCAAAGTCTCCAAGCTGAATGTTTTATTTGCATCTCAATCTTAATTTCCATTACCCCCAACCCTCACGCCCCAAACCTGCCCCCTACTCAAACTGGCTCCCCTCACCCAGTGACTCCCATCTCCCTAAAAAGAGCCACCCTTGCCCAGGTGCTCAGGCTCAAAGCCAGGTGTTCTTTCTCCCCTCCGCTAGGGCTCAGTCCTTCAGCAAGCCCTTCTGACTCTGCCTTTACCAGACATTCCAAATCCAGTGCCTTCTTCACGGCTACTCCCCAGGTCCATGCCACCATCGTCTCTGACCTGGATTACTGCACCAGGTCCCCACCAGTCTCCTTCCATCCTTGCCTCCTTAGTGTCTAAGCTACCCAGTGGTCAAAATGATTTTTTTTAAAATCTGAACTCAGATGGTGTCACTCCTCTGTTCAAAGCCCTCCAGCAGCTCTCCCTCACGCTTTGAACAAAACCGAAACTGCTTTCCCTCCAAAACAACCCCTGCCCACCTCTTTCAACCCATCTTGTACCCTTCTTCCCAAGTGCCCTTGTCCTCCCCATCCCAGTCACATTGGCCTTGCTTACTGTTCCTCAAACGCATCAGGTTCACTCCTCAGAGCCTCTGCCCTGGTACTTGGCTCTGGCTGAAGTGCTCTCCACCCCCACGCACCCCACCAAGCTCTTCTCATGCCTGGTTCCTTATCATTTTTCAGATCTGGCTCAGAGAAGCCTTCCCTGATCACTATCTTATATAGCACTGCTCCCACCCCTGTCGTGTTGTAGTGTATCACCTCGTCTTATTTTCACTCTAACCCCGAAAGGATCAAATGATCATGTGTATTTGTTAACCAGCTTTTTGTCTGCCCCACCCCCAGCCCCAGTCTGTAAGTTCCATGAGGGCAGGGGCTGTATTTGTAGGGTTCACCAGTTTATCTTCAGAGCCTAGAACAAGACCTGACGCATCGTAGGAACCTAACATAAAATCCTACCTGAAACTGAGAATTTACTCATCAACTACATTGAAAAGATGCTCGTCTCATATTGAAAATACTAATAGTCACACCTGGAGACAGAGAGTGACATGCTAACGCAGACTTGCTTGTTCTCTCAGGGCTCCTAGAGCTACTAACATTAATCCGTGAATGTGGAGATCCCTCAAGGGTACCTACCGTGCAGCTCCTCCGTTTAAGACACTTTGGGGGCTACAGTGATGAGTTACCCTCAAACAACTGAATCTAGAAAGAAAAAGAAATGAAGACAATTAACTGCAATCTGGGGAAGAAAATGGTTAGAAGCACAGGATGCTTCGGGCCACAGAGAAAGGACAATGGGTTTAACACTCTTCCTCATGAAATGAGCGTCAGAACACCTGGGAATAGACTTCAGTGGTTTTCCAATACGCTCGCCCTGCTCCCTTCAAGAGTGGTGGGATGTGCATAGTCACAATTGATTGTAGTTGTCACAGTCACTGCTGGCACTGGGTGAGCAGGGGGCCAGAGTTGCTAAACATCCTGCAGTGCCTGGACAGATCTACACGGTGAAGACCTCCCACCCCCAATGCCACCACAGTCTGGCCCAGACCTGTCCCTCTAGAACATATGGAGTGCTTTCTGGGACTTCCAGATTAACCTTTTTATTTGTTTGTTTGTTTTTCATTTCAGAATAACCTTTTTAACACGTTACTTTTTATGTTGTCATTTCTGAGTTTCTTTTTTTCCCCTTGAATTCTTTTCATCATTTTGACCCAAGTCCTACACACAAATGTTGCAGCAAAAAGAAAACCTGAGTCCAAGTGGAGGATGAAGACTAGCTGTAAGGCCCACCAGACTATCTCTTTAGGACCCGAGCAGAGCGGGTTTCGAAACCCCAGCCCAGAGGAAAGGTACTACATGCGGATAATGCTCAGTTCCTGGCCATTAATGCTTCCCCAGTGAGGTCCACAGCCTTCCTGTGTGTTGAGATTATTCGCATTTCAGAGTCGGTTCTAGGGCAGGTCCGACAACTCCCTAATTACACGGGAAGACAAGAAGCTAATCCTGAATTGGAATCTTCCCCAGTGGGGCTTGTTTCCCTAGAGGAGGGGTCTGGGGCCCACAGGGTCAAGTACATGGTCCCAGGATGTAGGGGGCGTGACCCCAGCTAAAGGGGCCAGCACCACACAGCTCTGCCTTCCGCAGGTGAAACATAGACCTAGCCTTCTGGCATTTCAACAGAAGCTGGAAATCCTGATTTTTATTGAGCTCTTTCGGTTTTTCAATGTTGGTCCCTAATTCAGTTGCTTTCTCAAATATTGTACAGGCTGAGGCACATCCATCTAGGGCTGAACTTGACCCCAGGCCCCTAACTTGCTCCTTCTGCTTGGTTGCATGTACCTGGTGCTCCCCAAAGGTTCAAGAAATTCAAAAACAAGAGCTAAATATGCTGACAGCTGGGCAAGGTTCTCAAGAAAGAGTGAGGCAGGGACAGGCTCAGGGACCCAGGCAGGGCACACCAAGGGATTAGTACTGGCTTTGCCGTGCTCTTCTTTGCTCAGAAATTCTTCACATCTCCCTCTTTCTTACTGCATCAAGTCACAAGTTCCTTTCAAGGCTCTCCAAAACATGGCCCCACCCCACCTCACCAGCCTCATAGTTCATCATGCTCTGTGTCCATCCCCCATTCTAGTTGGGCTGGTCTCCCTTGAGTTCCTCCAAACACATTAATCCCCTCCCTCCCTATGTCCTGTCTCCCTCTGGATGTCCCATCTGCCCTACAAAGCCTTGTTCACATCGCATCTCTTTTATGAAAACTCATCTGTGACATTAAACAGTAAAATGCTTTCAAGCTCAAGGGCTGGGGTCAACCAGATCTTGGTTCAAATCTCATCTCTGCCATTAACCAGCTAAGTGATTTACCTAATCTCTTTGAACATCAGAAGATAACGATGCCTACCTCACAGAATATTTGAAGGTTTAAGGGAAATGATGCAAGTTAAATATTTAACACCTATAAGTGCTCAATTAATGTGAGCCCTTATTATTACTATTATGATTGATCTTCTCCGGTAAGTGGTCCAGATCTCACACTGTCACTTCTGAACAAAGCACTACTGGATTCCATGTGGTCCATGTCTGCTCAGACTGTGCCCCAGGCATTAGTCTACCTCGGCCTCCAGCTTGGTTTAAAGCTTCTTCAAGTTCTAGGAGCATGTTGGTTATAACAGAACTGACACAGACCCAAGTGGACACTAAGTCAGGGAGATGCACAAATAACATCACCCCGGCTCTGAAATAGCTCAGCAAAAGTCCCTCTCTAGCAAAGGCAGAGCGCATGCTGGGAAGACAAATATGTAGCCATTCCCTGTGGCAGAGAGCTGCTTCGGCATTTAAAACAAGTCTCTCTCTCTGTCTGTCTCTGTCACACACACACACACACACACACACACACACACACACACACACGCCGCCGCCACCACCTTCACATTCCCCAATCTCTATGCCTCACTTTCCCTTCTGATGCTGAAGGTGACACATGAAGTCAGTCAAAGGCCACTCTCTGATGGAGAACCAAGACAAATGGGCCACCCTGCAGGTGTGATCTTTGCCTGGGACTACATGTAAAGCCCATGACCCACCACAGGAGACAAGATGGTCTCTGCTGGTTCTGCCCCCTTCCCTCAATGTCCCTCCACCTCCAGTCAGCCCCACCTATCCTCTGATACGCATAATAGCTGGGGTCCCCTGGGCACCCATGCCAGCAGGCCTATTCCACTAGCCACTTTTCTCTGTGCTTAACATGAATCAAAGTGAAAATAAATTCCTTCATGTACATTACTCCATGCTTCCACTTACCCCATGCTTTGAGTGACTCCCTCCCAAACAAAGAAACAGGGCACAGAAAAAATGTGACTACTAGAATGCCACATCCTTTAAAAAAGCAAACAAAAAACCCAGAACTGGAGAGATCCCAACTATATTATCCCCAAGAGTGGTTCTCTCAGCATGAAGACTGAGCCCTATCCATCATGCTGCTCAAGTGTACAGTCTTTCAACAGCATGAAGTTCCAAAGTTAGACCAGAGGCAGGTAGGAAAACAGCCCCAAACTGGTATAATCTTTGAGACCTTATTCTCAATTTAGAAAACACACAGAGAAAATGAAAAGGTCCAAAGGGTAACCAGTCCTCATGCTGGAACCCAGTATTCCCAATACAAATCACTCCCTGGAGTTAGCAGCATTCAAAAGTTCCCCCCGTAGCAGTTGGCTTTAAATAAAATCGTAAAAAGCAGGAGACCAAATGTAAGGAAGACACACGCGGGTCCCAAAAACCAAGACCACCTGATTGTCCTGCATTTGGAGAAGGCAGTTTCTCCTCCAGCATGGGCCTCTGCAACTTGCTTCTTCCTTGGCCCTGTTGCCCCCCAATCCAAGCTCAGGACCCTGTGCCCCGTGCCCTGTGGGTGAGCCCTGCTGTCCCAGTCAGGCTGGAAAGGACTTTATTCCACCCGCACTGTAAACCTCAAGGGAGACTCTTGACAAATCCCTGAAGCCAAGGACCGGGTCACAGGGTGGGCAGGGACGGGGGATCCCTGCTGACGATTAATTAGATGAGTGCACAGGAGCAGGGGGGAAGCAGAGCGCCCTGCCCTTGACGTGTGGACCGAACAGGAGAGGGCACCTTCAGTTCGCATTAGCAGGATGCTACTGCCAGCGTACCCCAGGGGAATGCCTCCAGTGACCTCGGCTGGAGCAGCGGCCAAAGTGAGCCCTTGAGTGGGTGCCAGAGCGCCCCCTAGTGCGGCGCCATGGCCGGGGGAGGTGCGGCAAGGTCTAGGGTGAAGGGAGAGGACCAGGGGAAGAGCTCAGGAGCATCTCTGGAAACACTGACTCTGCAGGGGCAGGCGGGGCGACCTGGGTCTCCTGCGCATCCCCTCCCAAATCCCCGCCAAGGTCCGACGTGGCCCTATCTGCAGGCACCCAGCTCCTGTAGGCCAGGGCGGCCAGCCGGCCGAGACGCAGCGGGACGTGGCTGCTGCTCTGCGAGCAGAGCGGAGGGCATTTACCCAGAGCCTGAGGAACCGCTGCGTCTCCGCTCTGGTCTCCGCGGGGGTAGCCGGACTGCCGCCGCCGCTGCCTCTTTCCAGTCGCCGTAATCTCAACCAGCAAAGCTCCCAGTCACTCCCTGCGACTGTGGCCTGCGAGGCCAGCTGTTGAATGGCTCGCTTCGAGCGCACGGGGCGCAGAAGCGTCCCCACCGCATCCAAGTCGGCGACGCAGGCGCGCGCCCCAGTGCCAACGCCCCGTGCGCCCCTCGCCCCGCTGCGGCCCTGGCGAGCTCGCGCAGCCGCCTCCCGGCTGCCCGCTCCCGCTCGTGGCTCCCAGCTCCAGGCTGCGGGGCTCGCCCGCCGGCCCGCCCGCTCCCCTCGGTGGGCTCTTGCCAAGCCAATTGCCTCCCCTTGCGGGCTCCGCCCCCCTCACTGCCATCCCTCAACTCGCCCTCAGGACCAATGGCAACAATGGACTAGTCCCGCCCCTTCGATTCCCCCGGGGCCAATCGCCTTCTCATGAGGACCCATTCAAGTAACCCCGCCCCTCTCGTGCGGCAGAGCCTGAGCCAAAGTTTATCCCACTGCGAGGTTGCTCCTGACGATTGCAAGGCTTTGCCCAGGCTCCCCCCACCCTCCACCCCTGCACGAAATTATAGTGATTTAGAGGCTGCAACTCACCTGGTCTGCCGACCTCCACGCGACCTATTTACTTTGAATAAACTAGTATAAGAAAGTGAACGAGAGAGTGTTTGTTCTCCACCTCATTCCTAAGGCAGCACTGCTGAGAAATGTACACCCACTTGGCCAGGACTTACACATCACAGGGTCAACATGAACCTCGAAGGTCATCGACTGGCTCTATCACCTCACTGATTGTTTTTGCTTTTGGTTTTTGGCTTTGTTTTCCCACGTACAGGGTCCCTGCCCTCTTGTCTGGACAACTTCCAGTAACGGACTCACTGGCTCCACTGACTGCCGCTTGCGTGTCTGCCTCATGGCTTAAGGCTGAGTGAAACTGGCCCCCTGGTAACTTCATGCAAAGCCAACTTCCCCATGGTGGGCCAACAATTTGACAAGTCTTCTAGCCCCACAATTCTTCCAGACTCTATGGCTCCAAAGACTTAGATTCAAGTCTCTGCTTTGAGTTTAAGCCAATTCCTTTGTATCTTTCAAAAGTGGAAGGTGGGAACCCCCATCCCCCCAACCCCAAGGCACAGACCCTTCTGCACGGTCATGTCCCTTGTCCAGACACTAGACTCTTCTACTGGAGCTCCCTAAGGATGGCATTTGCTTTCTTGACTGCCATATCACATGGCTGATGCATATTAGATTTACTGTTAACTCTCTCCAGAGTGATTTCTCACTGCTGTCACTATCACAAGGCTCTGTTTTCTACCTGATTAGCTGGTAAATGTCATTGAGTTTTGTTTGATGGGGGATGCTAATTTCACTCTCTTCTATCAAGACCTTTTTGCCTGCTCATTCTGTCCTAAATATCTCTCCATCTCTGCTTGCTACCAGTGCCTTGCTCAGGCCCTCAACCTCTTTGCACAATTGCTAAAGAGCCTCCTAACCCGGCCTCTTACCTGTAGACTTGCACCTTCCTGGCTGGTCTCCTGAAGCTCCTCTCCTCATCCATTTTACACCAGAAGCCAGAGTTGCCGCTAAACACAAATATAAGCGTGTTACCACACTTCAATTTCAAAGCCCAGCCCAGCTTCAAATCCTTTTCTACTTCCTTTCCGCCCTCCTTTGCTTTCAGTATAAGATCCAAAACCCATGGCAAAGCATATAAAACCCTCGGTGATCTGGCCTCACCTGCCCAGCCTCATTTCCAGCCCTTCCACGTACACTGCAGCGCACTCTATACTTTGGGTCAACTGAACACCCTGTTGTTTCTCAAATGAGCCATGGTCTCCAACACTATTATGCCTTTGATACAAAGTCTGGAATAACCTGTTCCCTACCCTCCTAATCCTGACTTACAACACACTGATGTATTTTTTTTAATTGAAGTATAGTTGATTTACAATATTGTGCTAGTTTCAGGTGTACAGCAAAGTGATTCAGTTATACATATATACATATATATTCTTTTTCAGATCTTTTCTATTATAATTACTATCAGATATTGAATATAGTTCCCTATGCTATACAGTAAGTCCTTGTTGTCTATTTTATATGTAATAGTTTGTACCAGCTAATCCCAAACTCCTAGTATATCCCTCCCCACTTCAGTAACCAAAAGTTTGTTTTCTATGTCTCTGAGTCTGTTTCTGTTTTGTAAATAAGTTCATTTGTATCTTTTTTTTTAGATTCCACCTATAAGTGATATCATATGATGTTTGTCTTTCTTTGACTTACTTCACTTAGTATGATAATCTCTAGGTCCATCCATGCTGCTGCAAATGGCAATATTTCATTCCTTTTATGGCTGAGGAATATTCCATTGTATATATATAATATAATATAATATAATAACATATAATACTATATATATACATCATATCTTCTTTATCCACTCATCTGTTGATGGACACAGGTTGCTTCCATGTCTTGGCTATTGTAAATCACATTTATATATTTTATTCATTCATTGAACACATGTATCCTGAGCACCTACTATATGTCAAGTATGGGGGCTATAAACATGTGATTTAATAAAAATTTTATTTGATCCCTCCATCAGGTGCTTCTGAGTGGAATGTAACAATCCTACTTCCATTCACATTGCTACATAGATATCAGGCCACTGACTAGAATGATTGGTTTAGACTTTATTTCATCCAAATAACTGAAGAGTTGGGGAAACTGAGACTGGGATTTTCTTCCTTGCTGTGTATCATTAACTCATATTCAGGTTCACTCGATTAAGTCTGGCAGTTTGAAGGCCAGAGGTTATGGTCCTTTTCCTTCATGTTTACTTTAACTTAAAAAAACTCAACTTGTCAAAGTCTTCTGTGCATGTGTGAGTATGTGTTTATTGTGAGTGTGTTGGGTCATTTTGCCTTGTTATTTTTCTTTGTTATCATCAGGATAAATCAAACCAAGGCGTCGTACACCTCCAACTTACCCAATGTTATATGTCAATTATATCTCAATAAAAATATATAAACAATAAGATCAGGACAGCAATTTGTAACATACTATAGGCATTCATGTTTCTGGGTCTGAAGAAAAAGCAGCTGAACAGGACTGTAGTAAAAATGAATAAACTGGAATCACACAATTACAGAACTTCAGTGTTAAAAGGGACTTTTAAGTTAATGTAATCAAACCCCACCCTAGATGCTAGAACTACTGTGCGGGCAGTTTTTCAAGTTCTTTACAGAGTCCTTAGCTCCCTGGCCTCTGAAAGCAGGCTTTGTTCTTACTGTTAAAATATATGGCTTTGCCCAGCTAAGTGCTTTGCGGGGTACCCGGAATGCTTCTTTGTCCATTTTTTCCCTCTAGGGTGAGATGTGCCCTCAGGACCTCCTCTTTCAAACTGCAAATCCCACTTGGAAGATCCACATGGTAACATTTATTAATTATTCACACTTAGCATAAGGAAAGCAGCATAATTTAATAGGAAAAAAAAATTTTAGGTACCTGTACCAAATAGCAGTTTTCAAAGTGTTTTCACTTATTTTGTCATATTTGATCCTCATGGTAACTTGAGTAAATATCTTGATTTCCATCTTACAGGGGAGGAAGCTAAGACTCATCTAAGTCAAATCATTCCTCAGGGTATTCGAATTCCAGCTCTGCTATTAACCTTGGGCAAGTGATCATGCCACTGTAGGCCTTAGTTTCCCCGTCAATAAAATCAAATGAGATGCTTTCCAAGGGGCCTTTCAGCTCTGTCTCTGATCCCTCTACTCCTGCTGACTGAGATCAGGGCACTGGGCATTTCATGGTGGCAGGAAATAATTTTGTCACTAGAGGTACATTCTGAAAAGGACAAGCCCCGGAGGAATGCTAAAGCAAACCGCATGAAAGCAGTGAATACTAGAAGGCAGGCAATCTGAAAAAGGAAAGACAAGGGACCCTGAACTCCAAAGTCACCTACTCCCTAGCTCTGTAATACAACCACTGCAATGGCAGTTGTGAACTCAGCGTTCCAACTTCTTTGCTTTAATGATTGAAGAATCTCCTAAGCAAACCTTAATTAAAGTCTGCTTTGGCAAACTATTTTATCATATTCAGACAATAATTACCACAATAAATTACATAAAGAAATCTATTGTGTGTCTCCCGCTTATTCCATATAGCAAAACGGCTGATAAGAAATTGCAGCCAAAGGAAGTCATTTAGAAGGAAAACCAACAGGCAAATGGATGCATTCTAATAATTTACGCAAGTCCAACAGTGACACATTCCCCCTCCCCCGCTCACCACTTACTGAGGACTGGAGGAGCACTGAGACACAGCTAATATAATGGCTATGCGTTTGCTTAATCTTACCACGCAAATACAGGCTTTACGCCTAATATAAAAGGAATTTAAAATGCCAGGTGAGAAGTGGTGATCTTTAAACTGGTTGGGCAAGAAGCTGAAAGCTAATTCCTAAGATGATAAGCTACTTAATAGTCTGTTCTTTTTGGAGTGATTAAAACCATGTTTAATTACACTAGAATCAGTTTTGGCTTACAGGCATCTAATCACTTTTTCAGTAAATGGCCCTAAAGTCAGAATAAATAACACTAACCTACTTCACTGAGTTCTTGCAAGGATTAATTAATTGATTTTCAAGGGTTTCAGAAGTTTTATAAAACAGTGGCCTGGGAATCAGGAGACCTAAATTTAGTCCAGACTTCCTCTAATGTGAGCTATAGTGATGGATTAACTTCTCTGGGACTTGGTTTCTCCATCTGTAAAATGAGGGGAAATTGGACTAGGTAATCTCTATACTTTACGTCTAACATCATAATACTCTAGGGCTCGCCATCATTATATCCTTGTTATTTTTTCTGGACTCTAAAACAGCAATAATCTACTTTTGGCCTTCTGGTTTTCCTAAAATTGAATTCCTGGAAAAACTTCCAAAATGTCCAGCCATCCCCCAGACACAGTCACTTAGGCATACCGATCCCAACAAAACTGTCCAAATATGAATAGAGCAAAAATATAATAAACAGAAAGAAGGAAAAGATAGAATCTAGACTTTCATAGTCATGAAGAAGTAAGCAGAAGCCATTTCTTAGTAACTGCAGACCCATACTTTTTCCTTCCCAACTTTTCTTCCATGCTCTTCTTTTCCAAGGATTTTATTACTCTTCTCTAAAGTGAATCTGGGCCCTCATTACCAGCTCTAAAAACTCCGTGACTATTTATAAGAGGACTTGAGAAGAGATGCCTTTAAAGGAAAATGACATTATATGGAGAGGAAGAAAAGCAAAATACAAAATTGTATGTACAATATAATCTCAAGTAGGCTGGAAAATAGTGCATATGCTGAAGACGGGATGGCCACTTACCAAAAGGTTAACAGGCTGGTCTTTAGCTGGCAGGACCCAGAGTTAAATTTTCCCCTTCACTCTAGCTTTTTGTTTTTTTACATTTTTTTTACACTTCATAAGCATATATTATATTTGTTAAAGATATATGTATGGGGGGAGGATATAGCTCAAGTGGTAGAGCTGCATGCTTAGCATGCAGGGTCCTGGGTTCAATCCCTAGTACATCCTCTAAAAACAAACAAATAAATAAATAAACCTAATTACCTCCCCGACCCCCACCAAATTTTTTTAAAAATTAAATTAAAAAAAGATATATATATATGTAGTTTGTCTTTAACACAAAAAAGAAGAGTGACTTCTTTTTCTAGGCAGCATAGAGTAGTGGTTAAAATGGTGGGGTTTAGAGTCAGATTGCTGGAATTTGACTCAAGCAGTACTTACCATGTGTGACCTTGGCCAAGTTATTCAACCTCTCTGAGACTCAGTTTCCCCTCTATACAATGGCAGTAATACTAATAAAGGACCTACCTCATAGAGTTACTCTGCAGATTAAATAAGCTACTCTATGTAAGTCCTTAGAGTAACACCTGGTACATTATAAGCACCCAATATTAGCCATCATTTAAAATGTTAAACATTTTTTGTAAATATAATGTTTGCATGTGGTTTAAAAATAGTACAGAAGGTTTGAAAATAAAAAGTAAAATGAAAAAGTAGGAATAATTTTCCCCTCTTTAACCCTCAGCCTCACTCCTAGAAGCAGTCACTGTTAACAGCTTCTTGTGCATCCTTCCAGAAATTTTAAGGGCAAATGCAAACATATACCCTCTTTTAAACACACACACACGCACACACACACACACACGAGCAGGCACACGCAGAATCATGGCATTGGCATACATACTGCTTTTCACCTTGGTTTTTCACTTGATCTCTTTTGGAGCTATTTCCATAGCAGAACATCTAGATCTACCCCTTTTTTATTGTGGTAAAAGACGCATAATATAAAATTTACTGTCTTAACCACTTTTAAGGGTACAGTTCAATAGCATTACGTATACTCACATTGTTTGTGACATGTCTAGAAATTTTTCATCTCACAAATCTGAAACTCGGTACCCATTAAACAACTCTCCTTCCCCACTGCCCCCACTGCCCAGCCTCTGGTAATGACCATTCTACTTTCTGTTTCTGTGAATTTAGATACCTCATAGAAGTAGAATCACACAGCACTTGTCTTTTTGTGACTGGCTTATTTCCCTTAGCATAATGCCCTCAAAGTTCATCAATGTTGTAGTGTGTGACAGGTTTTCCTTCCTTTTTAAGGCTGAATAATATTCCTTTGTATGTATAGGTCACATTTTGTTTATCCATCCATCAATCAGTGGATATTTGGGTTGCTTCCACCTCCTGACTATTGTGAATAGTGCTGCTATAAACATGGGCATACAAATATCTCTGTGACCCTGCTTTCAATTCTTTTGGAGATATACCCAGCAGTGGGATTGCTGGATCATATGGTAATTCTATTTAAAATTTTTCTTTAGGGAACCTCTATACTGTTTTCCATAGCAGCTGGGCCATTTTATATTTCCACCAACACTGTACAAGTTCCAGTTTCTCCACATCCTTGCCAACAGTTATTTTCTGGTTTTTTTTTTTTAATAGCTCTTCTAATCGGTGTAAGGTGATTTTCTCCTTATTTCTAACAGCTACATAGTGTTTCATGATGTGGAAAACCTCTATCAATGGACAGTTTTTTTGAGCCTGGTCTTCAGCTATTTCAAATAATACTGCAATGAACATCCATGTATCTGCATATACATGTTGGGGACTTTTTAGCAAAGGGATTGCCAGGACAAAGTGTACATGCTTTTTTTGGTAACTATTAACTATAAAATAATTTCAGACTTAACAGAAAAGTTGCAGGAATATCCACATTCCTTTCACCCAGTTTCCCCAATTGTTAACAGTTTGTTCATTTGTTTTCTCATTTCCTTTCAATATATATGCATATTCTTGGTTTTTTTTTTTCCGAACCACTTGGGAGTAAATTTTAGCCATGATGTTCAATTCTAAATTCTTCAGCATGTTTCTCTCAGAACAAAATATTTCTCTTACATAAGCACAGTGCAAATATGAAAATCAGGAAATTAACATTGATAAAATACTACTATTTAACCTACAGAAATATTCATAGTTCTCCAATTGTACAAATAATATTCTTTGTAACAAAAAGAACTGGGGTTGGGTTCCAGGATTTAATTCAGGATCAGACATTGCATTTGTCATTTCCTTTAATCTGAAACAGTTGTCTTTGCCTTTTCATTATTTATCATTATTTTTTGAAGCAGTCACAAACTTACAGAGAAGTTAGGAGCACAATATAGAATGCCCTGGATTTTTCTTCCTGAACCATTTGAGAGTAAGTCACCAACCTGATGCCCCATTATTCCTGAATAATTTCTTGTGTATTTTTTTGACCAACAGGAATATTTTCCTATCTAACTATGACACAACCATCAACATCAGAAAGTTCATATTAATAGATTACTGACATCTAATCCTCAAGTCCCATTCAAGTTTCATCAGTTATACCCAAATGGTCTGTTTTGGCAAAAGGATCCACTTCAGACCCATATGGTGCTTTTAGTTGACACATCTCCTCCATCTCCTTCAGTCCGAAATATTTCCTTGGTCTTGCATTGACTTTCAAGACTTGAGCACTTTTGAAGACTATGAGCCAGTTATTTTGGAGAATGTCCCTCCATTTGGGTTTGTCTGATGTTGCTCATGATTAGATTCAGGTTACACATCTTTGGCAGGCCTCTCACAGGAGTAACACTGTGCTCCACCATTTGTGTATCTTCTTGGAAAAAATGTCTATTCAAGTCCTTTGCCCATTTTATAATCTGATTATTTGATTTTTTGCTGTTGAGCTGTAGGAGTTTCTTATATATTTTGAGTGTTAACCCCTTATCCGATATATGGTTTGCAAGTATTTTTTCCCATTCCATTGGATGCCTTTTCACTCTGTTAATTGTTTCCTTGGCTGTGCTGAAACTATTTAGTTTGATGTAGCCTCATTTGTCTATTTTTGCTTTTGTTGCCTGTGCTTTCAGTGTCATATCCATGAAATCATTGCCAAGACCCATGTCATGAAGCTTTTCCCCATGTTTTCTTCTAGGAATTACTGTTTCTGACCTTACATTTAAATCTTTAATCCATTTTGAGTTGATTTTTGTGTATGTTGTAAGATGAGTCCAGTTTCCTTTTTTTTTATATGGATATCTAGTTTTCCCAACATCATTTGTTGAAGAGACACTCCTTTCCTCATTGTGTAGTCTTGGCACCCTTGCTGACTGTACATGCATGGGTTTATTTCTAGGCTCTCCTTTCTGTTCCAGTGGTCTATATGTCTGGGTTTTTTAAGTATAGTCAGTTTACAATGTTGTGTTAATTTCTGATGTACAGCACAGTGATTCAGTTATATATACACACATACATATATATATATATATATTCCTTTTCATATTCTTTTTTATTATAGGCCACTACAAGGTATTGAATAAAGTTCCCTGTGCTATACAGTATAAACTTGTTGTTTATCTATTTTATATATAGTAGTTAGTATCTGCAAATCTCAAACTCCCAATTTATCCCTTCCCACCCCCTTCCCTCCTGGTAACAAAAGTTTGTTTTCTATGTTTGTGAGTCTGTCTCTGTTTTGTAAATAAGCTCACTTGTGTCCTTTTTTTTAGATTCCACATATAAGTGATATCATATGGTATCTGTCTTTCTCTTTCTGCCTTACTTCATTTATATGTCTGTTTTTATGCCAGTACCATGCTGTTTTAATTACTATCACTTTGCAATATATTTTGAAATCAGGAAGTGTGATGCCTCCAGCTTCTTTCTTCTTTCTCAAGATTGCTTTGGCTATTTGGGGTCTTTTGTGATTCCATATGAATTTTAGGGTTGTTTTTCCCATTTCTGTTTTAACAAATGCCATTGGGATGTTGATAGGGATTGCATTGAATCTGTAGGTCACTTTGGGTAGTGTGGACATTTTTTATAAGACAGCCCTCAACAATCCTTGACTAGTGGTATTCATCCACTTGCGTAATCACCTCCCCTTGAATGTGAGCTGGATCTAGTGAGTCACTTCTAATGATAGAATCTGGCAAAAATTCTAGGATATCACTTCCAAGATTAGGTTAGAAAAAGACTCTGGCTTCTGTCTAATTTACTCTCTCTTGCTCTCTTTCTCTTTCTCTCTCTTGCTCTCTCACATTCTCTCTCTTTTGTTCTCTGGGAAGCTAGTTACCCTGCGGAGAGGCCCATATGGCAAGGAGCTGGGGGAGGCTTCTGGACAACAGCCATAGAGGATCTGAGGCCCTCAGTCACCCGTGAGGAACTAAATCCTGCTAACCACCACAGGAATGTACTTGGAAGCCTATCTTCCCTCAGTTGAGCCTTCAGATGGGAGCTTTGTGAGAGACTCAGAGCCAGAGGCACCCAGCTAGATTCCTGACACACAAAAACTGAGATAACAAATGTCTGTTGCTCTATGCCACTGAGTTTGGGGTAAATTGTTACACAGAAATAGATAACGAATACAGTGACCAGTCTCTATTTGCATTGCTGCCATCCCTGATGCTATGTCTGCTCTCCTTGCTTGGGGCCCCTCATTCCTCCTCACCAGCTGCCTTCCTACGGAGATTTTCTCCTCATCCCACTCAGGATCTGACTCCCTACACCAAGCTGCCCTTCCACAACGATACCTGGATCCACCCTCCACAGGGACACCTCCCCACCCTGCTTGGTCTCCAACACCCCTATCTGCACCTCCACACTCCCTACCATGGATGCCTACCTTGCTCTGCCTCACCTAATGGCTTTAGGACTAAATTTTTCAGGAAGGCGAGGCAGAAGGACAGGGTACATGCATTTTTATTTTTAACAAATATATTGCCAAGTTACCCTCTAAAAATCTTACAGCAATTTACACGCTAGTGTCTCCCCCTCCTCCTGTCCTTCCCTTGTGTCACAGGATGCTGATGGGTTTGTCCTTCTCAGTACTGTTTCTAGGTCTCATCCCAATGAACTGTCAAATGGTTCAATTCTTTTTCAAATCTTCTGTTGGGTTTCGCTGTACTGGCATGTCTAGAGAGCATTTTCCCCTCAAAATGCAAATCCTCTCTTTCCCTCTGGCAGTTATGGGCTTCCATCCTTGGTCAGTGGGTTGTAATGTGGAGAACTATAAAGGAGGAAAAAGAAAGTATTTGTTTATAAAGGAGAGCAGAATGCCTTCTAACAGTTTGTGACAAGGATGGACATTTAAATAGACCTACAGGAATTTTTTCAGGAAGGGTGACCTTGCCCTTTGTTAAGTTCTGAATTAATACAGATCAAGCCAGGAAGGGGCTACTTCCTTCTCAGCCCATCTTCTGGTTTTCAGATTGCAAGTTGTGCCCATGTGTGTATTTTCTCTACCTGGAGCTCTAGCTAGTCTGGTTTCATGTCTCTGTCCTTTAAGGCAATACTTACAATTAACATTTATAAAAAGCACTTTATGAAATGCTGTTAATTCATCCTATCCTTACAACAGCATTATGGATTTGATATTTCTGCCCTGCCCCTATCTAACACATGGGGAAACACTGAACTTCTCAGAGTGTGGCTTACCCCAAGGTCACACAAGCTAGTTAGTGGCAAAACCGAGGCTGGAACTCAAGTCTTCTGACTCCAGACCCTGAAATCTTTTTACTCCATTGCATTACATCTCTGGGTTCCTCTCCTTTAAAGAAGTGTTCTTGTAGGGTGGGGGAAATTGCTCAGTGGTAGAGCACGTGCTTGGCGTGCATGAGGTCCTGGGTTCAATCCCCAGGGCCTTCCTTAAAGGGGTAAATTAAAATTAAAATCTTAAAAATTAAAAGACATGTTCTTGAAAGCCTGAGCTCCCCTTCCAAACTGGAGCCTGAATCTGTAGAAACCTCTGCCCAGCCTGGCAGACTCGATTTGGCCAGGCTAAATCGTCAGTTCTTTAGAAGCAATTTGTCCTGGGATTTACCTGGAGTTCTTTATTGCATCATTAAAATACAGTTTTTTTAAAAATGTCTTGGGGATGCTAAGATTATTCCTCACTGAAAAAATACAAATAAAAAGAAATTGGGACACATCATTATAAACTGACTTACTTCAATTATATATATATATATATATATATATATATATATATATATATATATATATATATATATATATATAATTTTTTAAAAAGAAATTGGTATATTAAGCAAAAAAAAATCCAAAACCTTCATCAGTAACACTATGTTGGGGACTGGTTTTGCTATTTCGTGATGAACTTTAAGAAGATAAACCAGGTGCCATTGAAACAAATTAAATGTCCTTCAAAGGGCCTAGTTAAATAAATTGTAGTACAAAGAAATATTATAACCTAGATGTTAAAAAATAAGGCAGATCAACATAAGGAGTGATTTCCAAGCTGTGTTGTTAAGTGAAAACAAATACAGACAAAAAAGTGTGAATAGTAACTCTCCTTTGTGATAAATACATATGACAGAATATCTCCGGAGGGATATACCAAAAATTAGAATAGTGGATGTTCCCAGGAACGACAAATAGGTGACAAGGGTGGGATGGAGACTGATTTTTCACTGTCTACCTCTTTATACCAGGTCTTTATCCCATCTGACTTTTTAGACCATTTGCCTGTATTGCCTGCTAAAAACATTTTTAGTTACACAGTGCTTTACAATTTTAAAGTATATATATAAAAATTATTTTATATAATACACATGCAACCCAAGGTAGTAAATCTCATACCTTTCTCATAGAGGCCTTCAAACCGATTTCTGCCTTCAACCTCCTTCCCAGCTTCCCCTCTGCACGCCTTGCCAGCTCCAGCCACATCTTAGAGAAGACTGATCTACACTTTCCCTCTATCCTGCCAGCGGGGCCTCCAAGCTCCACTCTCTCCCTACCTTCTAATTAATGTAACTAGGCATTGTGTTCCATAATTGCAGGGTTTGTCAGTGAAATCAATAGTTGCCTCCCCTGTGACAATGACACTTTAGCTCCATCCATCTCCCCAGAGTCCAGCAGCTTCTCTGAGCTAACAAAACTCCCAAGATTATTAACATGTTCCTTTGCTCTCACTCATTTTCACGCATGCAAGTTAATGAACAGATTCTCAATTCACATGATTTTATACATCCAACCCAGGATGACTTTAAGATAAGATTACATTCAAATGTATATTTTTAAGGCTTTATCAAGGTAGAGTTTACATATTACAAACTCCAGCATTGTCTGCTTATGGTTCTGTGATTTTTAGTAAATATATAGAATTGTATTTTTTAATTATATAGCTTTTAGTGATGTATTTTATGTATGTTTTAATGATGTCCTTAAGAACCTAACTTAAAATAAAACAACCTAGATCATATTAGGTTTCTGACATTATTCAATTTCTTTCTTCTGACCTCAACTCCCAAATTAGCTCCATGCCCTCCTCCTTAATGGAAGATATCTAATTCTATTGTTGAGAGGGTGCTTAGAAATCAACCCGAGATGGGAAGCTAGCATCCACATTGGGCACATAATTTGCCTAGAGTCATAAAACAGGTAAATGGCAGAGTCAGGACTAAAACCCAGGATTCTTCCAAAAATTTCCCATTACAGCACAGAGTCCCTTCTCTTAATTATTGCTAATGTTCTGGAAATCAATGCATCAACCACCATCAATCAATCTGTCCAGCTAAATCTAAAGATTTGATGATGGAGGAAGGGCTTGAATTGAGTGTGGGTCTAGAGAACAGGTAAGAAATATAAGCTCTTTCCTCCAAGGTCCTACTGGGTGAATTTCTTTTTTAGTATCTAGCACACCTAACTAAGAATATAGGATCTTTTCTGTCCAGAGAAGGACTTTTTGGTTACCAGTTAATAGTATCTATTATTATTATCATCATCATCATCATCATTGGATTTTCTCCAGCACACGTTAGCAAGAGGTGAAGGTGGTATGAAACAGTAGCAAATGAAACCACATAGACACTGCTCCCTGCTTTTGCCAAAAATTACACTAAAATTAGCCTCTATTCCCCACAGATTTGAGCCAGGGAAAGCAACTTCGTCTCTCATCTTGTTTTTCTAGCAATCAGTTTGTAACAATTAAACAACTGGGGATAAAGCAAGAAGTACACTTTATATTTTTGTGTGACCAAAACTGAAATTGTTCTCTAGCATTAATTATAGTGGCACTTGGTGTCACCATAGTAGGAGGGACCAGGCCAACAACAGTTTTGAGGTACTGAATACAACATTCTGAACTTAAATAGAAAACTCTAAAGTGTTCAGATTGATAGGGAATCACTGTCAACTATTTTTCCTATTTTTTATTAGAAATCATATCTTTCCCCCAGTCATTCCCATCTAAGAATGTATCCTAAGAAAAAGCAGATATTTATGTACAAAGATATTCATCACAATTTTTATAAGAGTGAAATCTTGGAAATAATTAAAAGCAATTGGAAGGGATTAAATAAAATATGATAATTCCATAAAAGGGAATTTTAAGCAACCATTAAATTCACCTTGCCAAATTTTTTTTTCATTTGTAACAGTTTTACTGAAATATAATTTATATACCATAAAATTCACTGGTTTGAATTGTAAATTCAAAGCTTTTTAGTTTATTTACAGAGTTGTGGAACTATCCCTGTAATCTAATGTTAGAACATTTTCATCACTCCGAAGAGAATCTTGTATCTATTAGCAGTCACTCTCCATATCCCCAATCTATAAATTGATAAGAAAAACACAAACAACTCAAAAGACAACTGGACAAAGGAAAGGCAATCCCAGAAGAGGACATGCAAATGAATAATATACATATGAAAATATGATCAACTTTACAAGTGGTAAAGGAAAAGGAAATTAACACAAGATCCCATTTCCCCCTTCAGATGGGCAAAAATGAAAAAGATTGATAACATCTGGTACCCGTAGGGGTGTGGGGAAACAGGCATTCTTAGACACAGTTGGCAGGAGTATGAATTGTTACAACCATTTTTGGAAAGTAATCTGGCACCATTTATTTACTATTTTTAAAGGACATACCACTGGGGCCAGAAGCCCCACTTTGGAAATCTATCCTACCTTGATTAAAGGACCAGCATGTAAGGACATATGTGCAAAACTGATTTCTGCAGGGATTGCAAATTGCAGAGCAGTGTGCAGAATATGATCCTATCTTTGTGTCAGGCACTGCTCTCTGCATAATACATGCCTACTTTCAGTCCTCCCAGCAACCCTACGATTGCAGACAATCCTCTCACCCTCCATGGGGGAGCTGGGGCTCAGAGAAGTAAAGCAAATTGCTTTGGGTCCTACGTGCAACTACCAAGCGGCACAGCCAGCATTCATATCCAGGTCCACTTGGTCCCCAAGCCAAGATCTGCTGAAAATAGTAAGTTTCTGGTTAGAATATCTGAAACTCCCTCAGTGGGAGTGGGGCTAATCTTTTGGGACCTCGCTTTTTTTAAGATGCAAAATGAACTCCTGTCTCAATGAAAGGGGTGGAAATTTGTGACGCTGGGTCTGGGTGAAAGAATAGTTAGTGGGTGACTGGGTTGTGAGGAACGTGCCAATTCATTTCTTTATCCATCCAACGAATATTTATTAGCTTTTACTATGTGACAGGCACCATTTAAAGCACTAGGGGATTCATCAATAAACAAAAGAGAAAAAATCTCTGCCCTGGAGAATTCACATTTGGTGGGGATGAAGCAGACAATTAACAAGTTACACATTATACAACAAAGTATACTTTATATACAATTACATTATATAATATAAATATAGATAGATAGAGATAATATGTGAGATGGTAAATCAAGCTGTGTAGGAAAATAAAGCAGGGGAGGGGAATGGGGGTGGGGGTAATGGAAGGGGCATTACAGTTTGAAGAACAGTGGTCAGAAAAGGACTCACTGAGCAGGAAACATTTAAGCGAAGATCTGAAGGATGTGAGAGAAGAACCATGCAGCTACCCAGGGGAATAGCATTCTAGCAGAGGGAACAGTAAGTTCAAGGAAGCTGAAGTAAGAGTCTATCCATCACATTTAAGGAGAAGCAAGGAAGCCCATGGGCTGGGACCCAGGGAGGTGGAGGGGTGGAGGGGGGGGGGATGGTGACGTCAGAGAGGGACCTGGGAGCCAGACTGTGCAGAGGCTTGCTGGCCATGACTTTATCTTATCCTCCCAACAAGATGGGGAACCAACCAGTGCAGTGCTAAGAAGAGGAGTGACAAGATCCTGCTTACATTTTAAGAGGGTCACCATGGCAGCTGTGTTGAAAATAAACTGAAGGGGGGCAAAGATGGAAGAAGGAAGACCAACTAGAAGGCTAAGGCAACGACTAAGGAGAAAGGTGATGGCGGCTAGGACGAAGGTGGTAGCAGCAGAGGGGTTAGACGTGGTTAGATTCTGAATGTATGTTGCAGGTAGCGTCAACAGGATTTGCTGATGATTTAGGTGCCGGATGTAAGAGGAAAGTTTTTGCATGAGAAACTGGAAAATTGGGCTTACTATTTATGGAGAGGGGGAGGCTGACGGGAGGGACAGGCTGGGGGTGGTAGAGACCCAGGGCCTGACTGACTTGTGTGAGCTCACAGAGATGGGCCAATTCAAAACACCCACCAGCTTCATTCCTTAAATTGTATTGTAAATGAGACCCAGATATCTCAGGACTGAAAGACGCCCTCCTGGGGTCTGCTAGTTTACACTCAGGGATTCCTTGCCAGTGAAGATGGAGGCCGTCCTTTTCATCCTGAGGTGCATCTGAATGAAAGCAAAACAGAAAAGCAACAAATTCAAAAGCCAAAGGTTTCTTATATAACTGTACAGTGACTATAAACAGAAAACCTAGCCCTGGGCATTATGGGAGGTGCCCCAGGGAAAGGTGTCTGTGGCTAATTGAAAGAAAGGCCCTCTCCAGAGTAGAGAGATGGGAGATAGTGGTCGGCAGAATAATGTCCCTGCCAAAAATCACCACATCTGTGGCTTGCTTTCAAGATAAGATTTAAAGTCTCTGATGCTGGAGAGGCTGTGGAGAGAAGAGAACCCTCCTACACTGCTAGTGGGAATGCAGGTTGGTGCAGCCACTGTGGAAAACAGTACAGAGATTCCTCAAAAGACTAGGAAGAGACTTACCATATGACCCAGTCATCCCACTCCTGGGCGTATATCCAGAAGGAACCCTACTTCAAAAAGACACCTGCACCCCAATGTTCATAGCAGCACTATTTACAATAGCCAAGACATGGAAACAGCCTAAATGTCCACCAACAGATGACTGGGTAAAGAAGATGTGGTATATTTATACAATGGAATACTACTCAGCCATAAAAACTGACAACATAATGCCATTTGCAGCAACATGGATGTTCCTGGAGAATGTCATTCTAAGTGAAGCAAGCCAGAAAGAGAAAGAAAAATACCATATGAGATCATATATGTGGAACCTAAAAAAAAAAACATAAATACAAAACAGAAACAGACTCACAGACATAGAATATAAACTTGTGGTTGCCAAGGGGGAGGGGGGTGGGAAGGGATAGACTGGGAGTTCAAAATTTGTAGATACTGACAGGCATATGCAGAATAGATAAACAAGATGATATTGTATAGCACAGGGAAATATATACAAGATCTTGTGGTAGCTCACAGCGAAAAAAATGTGACAATGAATATATGTATGTTCATGTATAACTGAAAAATTGTGCTCTTCACTGGAATTTGACACAACATTGTAAAATGACTATAACTCAATAAAAAATGTTTAAAAAATAATAAATAAATAAATAAGATTTAAAGCCTCTGAGCCTTCACCAATGTTTCCTTTCCCTGACAGTTGTCCCTTTTTGTCTCTTCTTCACTTAGCATCACTCTTACTGCCTCCTCTGGAGACCTCCTATGATTCCACTCTCAGATTTTCAATTTATGTTGATGCCTGTGTCATATGTGAAAACCCTTTAGAGACTCCTGCACACGATAAAATTGAAGAGCATTAGTACCACCTGCCTGCTGAGCAGCCAAAGTCTTGCCCACAAGTAGCGTACATCTAATAGGAGTATGATTAATACGACCCAGAGAAACACATGCTAAGAGCCACGAGAACAAGGTAGAAACTAAATTACAAACTCAGATCTGCATCACTCCCATCTTGAGCAGTCAACAGGCAGGAGCCAAGGGCTCTACCAGAGAGCATTTTCAAACCTCCGCTAACGATCACCATCATTTCTGCCTTCGTTTCCTAACACTACTCTGACAAATTACCATCAATTTCATGGCTTAAAGCAACACAGATGTATTATGTCACAGTTCTGGAGGTCAGAAGTCCTGCAATCCAAATGCCAGCAGGGCAGCATTCCTTCTAGAGGCTCTTTGGGAGAATCTGTTTCCTTGTCTTTTCCAATTTCCAGAAGTCATCCGCATTCCTTGGCTTGTGACCCCTGACTTCAGCTTCAGAGCACGTCACTGCCACTTCTGCTGCCATTGTCACATCTCCTTCCCTGACTCTGACCCTCTTGTCTTCTTATAAGGACTCCTGTGATTATGTTGGATAATCCCAGATAATCTTCCCATCTCAAGATTCTTAACATGCTGATATCTATCTACAAAGTCTCTTTGGCCATGGAAGATAACAGGTTCCAGGGATTTTTTTCGGGGGGGCTGCTCTCTATCTAGGAAGTTCCCCTCTATTCCTAGTGAACTGAGAATTTTTACTCTGAATGAGCATGGCATTTTGTCAAAAAGATTTTTCTGCATTAACTGATATGATCATGTATGTTTTCTTCCAGAGCCTATAAATATGGGGGATTACATGGGTTAATTTCTCAATATTGAATTAGCTTTGCATCCCTGGAAAAAAGCCCACTTGGTCATGGTATATGATTCTTTTTATACATTGCTGAACCCTATTTAACATCTCATTAAGGATTTTTGCATCTATATTTATGAGAGTTATTGGTGTATAGTTTTTTGTTTATTGTGTGATATCTTCACCTGGTTTTGATATCAGGTTAATATTAACTTCATAAAATGAATTGGAAAGTGTTCCCTCCTCTTTTACTTTCTGGAAGACATTGGTAGAATTACTACAAATCCTTCTTTACATGTTTTGTATAATTCTCCCGTTTAGGTATCTAGGCATGGAGATTTCTTTTGGGGGAGTTTTTAACTATAAATTCAATTTCTTTCATAGTTACAGCATTATTCCAATAATCCTGTGGGTTTGGAAGGGAGCATGATCCTGCCAACACCTTGATTTTGGACTTCTAGGCCCCAGAACTGTGAGACAATAAATTTCTATTGTTTCGAAGCCACTCCGTTGGCAGTACTGTTACGGCCACCCTGGGAAAGTAATACAGTATCTATTGATTTACTGTTTTTCAATCATTCCGTTTGAGATCTGCCTGGTTCATGGTCTGATGACTGATCTGACATTTTGGGTATTATGTTATAGGACCCTGGATCCTATGTAAACCTTCTGTCTTAGCTGGCTTCCTGTGACACTGTTCTGTCAGGGGAGAGGAGACACTGTCATGTTACTGCCAGGTGGTGCTGCCAGGTCACCAGGGGCCTCCTTTCACACCTGAGGAAGGGCTGCTGCGCGGGGCCAGAAGCACCAGCTCCCCGCGCAGGCTCTGCTGATACTTCCCTGGCTAAGAAGTGTAGATAGCTGTCACCGTCTCCACATGGCTTCTGCTGACACCGTGAGGGAAGGCAGGCTCATTACCGCTGGGCAGAGCTGAACGTCTTCACTCTCCTCCAAGCCTCCTCTGACCCCACCCTGGCAGGGGCTGTGGGTGCTTCATTACAATGCGATGAGGGAGGAAATCTAAGCTCCCCACCTGGCCTCTGCTGATAGGGCTAGGGGTGAGGCCGCTTTTTCTCTGTAGTACTTGGCTGGAGTAAAGCAGTTACTGTCTGAACGTTTTCTGTTACTCTGGGCTGTCCCTTTTCTGGCCTTTGGCTAAAGAGAGCAGGCTTTTCTTGGGGCTTTTTTGTCCGCATTCATTACCAGTGCCAGGTTGCTGGCCTCGGCTGCTCCAAGTCTAGGAAATGAGGCCAAAAGGAAACCAGAAGAACTCACCACCACATCATTCCTTGGGTCCTAAAATCCCTAGATGGTCTGCCTTCTCTCCTTTTGGAATCTTCATATGTTTGTTTTACATGCAATGTCAAGAATTTTTAATTGTATTTCATCAGAGAAATAGCAAAAAGTATGTGTATTTCATCTTCTAGAAAGCAGAAGTCCTGAACTTTTTAAAAATAATTAATTCAAACAATGTAGACCAAAGGTGAAAATACTTTCCCACTCTTCAGTCTCATTCAAAATCAAGAAAACGGGCAGCCTCAGGACCCAGGGGATCTTTCTCTAAAGAAATACAGCCCTTGACTTTACTATCCCTTAGTCAATTGGGAAACCCCAAATACACACTTTAAAAAGAATATTTTGAGCTGCTTGTGTTCATTCTTATTCATCAAGGTTTTGTTTTTTTTTTCCCCCAAATTGAGCTCCACAGAGGACCCTCCTCAGAATCACCTTGAGATGCTTATTAAACATGCATTCTGACCTGCCGAATCAGAGCCCGGGACTGGAGACTTGGAACCAACATCTTAACAAGCATCGTCTGTCCACAAGAGATTCTGATCTGCCTTAACATTTGAGAACCACTGATCTAAGCCAGTGAGTGATAGAATTGCTGAAACACACCAGGTGGAGGATAAGGCCTTACAATGGGCCTGGAGACTATCATTCAGGGGATATTAATCATTAATCAGGGCTGTCAGAGCAGACTGGATCTATCCGTTACTAACCGCCCCCCACACTGTAGCCTTCACAGCCAGTCACTATTGTGCTGCTTTGCACAAACAATGCCTTGAAAGTCCTAAGCTAATGCTTCGTCACATTTCACTTGTCCTCTCTCTACTTCACTGCCCCGAGCTATCTGGTAAAACTACCAAAGACAGTGAAACTAGTCTGACAGGTTTTGTCCTCAGTGAAGTCACACTGGGTCCTCTGAACACAAACCATCCTTTAAAAATAATCCATTTTCAATTGTCTCCTGGAATTACCATCAAGCTTACTGATCTGTCTATCACACTTCCTCTCTTTTTTTCTTTTTTGAAAACTACGATCACATTTGCCTGTCTTCAGGCTTCTAGCACCTCTCCTAGTCTCCACATTGATGAAAATAAAAATACCATCAAGAGCAGTTTAGAGGTCTCATTTGCAAGCACTCCCAGTACTCCAAGAAATGTGATTTGTCCAGACTGGAGACTTGAACTTGGTTAAAGCAATGAGATACTCTTTTGATAACCATTTCATCCATCCTGGACTTTCCTTCCTTGACCAATGTTTGGTCTAGACTCTTGCTATTCAAAGTGCTGATGGAGGATCAGCTGCCTCAGCATCACCTGGGAGCTTGTTAGAAATGCAAATTCTTGGGCCCCATCCAGACCTACTGAATCACAATCCCCATGTTAACAAAATCCTGAGGTGATGCATATGCATGTTAAAGTCTGAAAAGCCCTGGGCTAGACTTTTCAGTATGAAAATTTCTCCTTGACAGAAAATACCAGTACAAAGTGAGAACAGAGTTCTGCTCTCTATCACCCTTCACTCTGTTGTTGTTAATTGTATCCCCTTCTTGATTGTCTTCTTGTTCTTAACGTTACTTTAAAAAAGCTCTTTATGGTGACCTTACCATTCCTTGAAGGCCCCAGGTCTACATCTGGTGTTTAGTCTTCTGAACACTCTTTACACAGATCTATACTAGCCTCCTGCACTTATCATTGACTTGGTGGGGCTCCTTTCCAAATTTAACCCGCTAAGAACTGAAAGTAAGGGACCTTTCTTCATTGAGAATCCACAAGGCACAGTAATTCTCTGCACAGGGAAATCTGCTGAAGTCAAGGCAACAGAGCCCTCATCCCTCTCTTTCTGCATAAACCTTCAGACAACCCCAGATTTTCAAAAGGATCTTTGACACTCGCCCGTGAAGGATCTTGTTACTTATTCCAGAAAAGTAGACTATTCCACCTTTGGCTCCCAGTGAGTTATATATGCTTATTATGTAAGCACCCATATAATAGTAAGGCCGCACATCCCTTTAAAGTGCTCCACCCCATATCATCTACTTCTGGGAGTCCAACCCTGTTTTTCCAATACTGTTCCAGCTTCCACTTCTCCATGTCTTCTGCTTCTCTAAGTGCTTAGTGTCCATAATGAAATACCAATGTCTGTGCTACCAGTGCTTTCTGTAGCGCCTCCCAAAGCTCGTAATCCTTGGGGTGTCCAACTGGTTCTGAATTAGAAAGGTATCCTCCCCAACTCTGTGTCATCCTCTGTCACCTGGGCCTTGAAACAGCCCTGCTTTTGCTCAGTCTCTCAAAGTCTCCCTTAGGCAGGTCCAGCAACTCATGGTTTTCATTTGCTTAACTGTGGAAGTCAAAGGTCCAGAGAAGGAATGCATGCCCTGTTATCCCCTTAGAGCACCTCTTAAGTCTGTCAAGCCCTTCTCACCACCAAAAACTCTTTTCTTTTCTCGTGGTTACAAAGCAAAAGACCCCACATATATGAATGGGTACAAATGGACCCTGATATGTGTTAGGGGGAGGGGGAGGAGGAATAGTAATCGTATACTTTAGCAGTGACTGGCCTTCAGTTAAGTCAGCAAAAGTGGCCTGTTATCACTGCATTTGGTTAATTTCCAAACATTTCAGGAATTTCCCAGATATCTTTCTCATTACTGATTTATAACGTAATTCCCTTATGGTCAGTGAACGGAATGAATAGAGTCTATATTATGTTCATTCTTTTAAATTTATCGACACTTTCATTATGGTCCAGCATGGTTTCCCATGGTGAGTGTTCCTCATAAACTTGAAAAGAATGACTTCTGCTGTTGTTGGAGGGAGAGAGCTATAAATGTCAACTGGGACAAGTTGAATGATGGTGTCTTAATGATTATCTACTTGTTCTATTGATTACTGAGAGAGGAGTGTTAAAGTCTTCAAATAGAATGGTGGATTTGTCTATTTCTCCTTTAAATTCTATCAGCTTTGCTTCACACATTTTGTAGGTCTGCTATTAGGTACACATATGTTTAGAATTATGTCCTCTTATGAATTGATCCTTTCATCATTATAAAATATCCTTCCATATCTCTGGCAATACTCCTTGTCTTAGAGTCTACTTTATCTAATGTTAATATAATCACTAGATTTCTTATGATTAGCGTTTGTGTAGTATATATTTATTTTTCTGTCCTTTTACTTTAACCCAAGTATTTAAACTAGTTTTCTTATAGGTAGCCTTTATAAAAAAATTTTTTTTGCCAATATGACAACGTCTGCCTTTTATTTGGAGCACTTACTATATTCACTATAATTATTGATATGGTCTTTTCTAAGTCTCCCATTTTAGTGTTTTTTTTTCTATTTGTCTTATCTACTCTTTGTTCTTTTTTTCCTCCTTTTCTCCTTCCTTAGCAATTTCCTGAGTATTTTTAGTATCCTTTTTTTTGGCTTTTTAGCCATATGTCTTATTTTATTTTTTAGTAGTTGACCTGAGTATTAAGTATGAAACCATAACATATCACAGTGTACTTTGAATTAATATTGAACCAATTCATATAAAATGTAAATGCCTTATAACAGCACACTTCCTTTTACTTCTCTCCTTCCCACTGTAGTGTTGTTTTCAAGCATTTTTACTTTTAGATAGATTATAGATCTCACAATACACTGTTATTCTTTTTGCTTTAAACAGTCAATTGTCTTTTCAGTACATTAAGAAAAGAAAAACAAGTCTTTTATATTTACCCTGATATTTACCATTTCCAGTGCTTTTCATTCCTTCATGTAGCCCTAAATTTCCAGCTGGTATAATTCCCCTGAAGTCTGAAGAATTTCCTTTAATATTTCTTATGGAACAAGTCTGCTGGGGATGAATGAAAACTGGTTCTCATTATTGGAGGGACTTGTGTTCTATAGAGTCGCCACGCACACTGAGTTACTGAATACTGAACCAATGCCCCTAGGGGAAATACAGGGTTAGGTTCCTACTAGTCTCTGGTCACAAGATTTTCACCAATGGATCAATAAGTCACCTTGTTTTACGTGTTTCTGTTTAAATATACCTTATTTAATATATAGTTGATTCATTAACATTGAACTCCTGGCTAAACAAAACTTGTCTAACGCACTTAGGAGCACTAGACAGGACTTCAGCACTACCCTTGCGGTCATTTTAAATACCAAAATCACCAATAAAAACGTGGCACTGAACAGACCACAGAAACGACATTTGTTTACAGCATGAGAGCTGAAACAAGAAGGCATTGCTGCTCTGCACATGTCCCTGAATGACTTCAAAAATGACATGAGTATTGATTTGGGGATTACAGAAAAATTTTAGCCAGTAGAAGGAATCTGCAAATATGGGATCCATGAATAATGAGAACTGACTGTATCTTATCTTTCTAGAATCTGTTGTCATCCTTTAAAGAGTGTTGAGCTTAGTTCTGGCAGGCTACCACTCGTCTGATGCCTGAAAATAGTTGTTCCATATATTTTGTTTGATTATTTGTTTACAGCCCATTACTTCATCATGCCCAAACCACCCCTGGATTCGAAGGGAAGGCATAAATACAATATTCAATGTCTCCCAGCAGGCATTGTGTGGATATGATTGAGGAGGGGCCTGGGGATGCATTTGCAAAACTTGGTCATTGTATAAAGGACTACTTCCTAGGATCATGCTAGGTGTTGTGAGAAACGAAGAGAAGGAGGAACCCCGATCTTCTTCCTAAGGACTTTATATTTCAGAAGACATCACACACAAAACACCAACATTTCTCTTACTTTAGCCCCCACCTCCATCCCTAACTCTGTTCCCCTGTAAGTCCTCCTCACAAAACTATTATAGAGATGTCTTCAGGCTGAGGGGCCAAGAAAAATCTCCACTGTACACAACACCCTCAAGTTGCTCCATTACGCTTAGGTCCTAGGTTTGTCATTTAAGGTGATCATCTCATTCTGCTTTAACCAGAACTTTCCCAGGGAAAGGCCTGTGTCTCAGGAACCCTATCAGTCTCAAGAAACTAGAATGGCTGGCCACTCTAATCCATATTGCCCACAGAATTTCCACTGCTTGGACATTCATTCTGAACAAGGTGGGGTGTAACATGTGGAACACAGAGATATGGTTTTTAGCCCTCAAATACTTTTTTTCACCTAGACTGCCACAGTGCTCAAAATTCCATTAGAAATAATTACTCTAGGTTTGAGGCATTCTATCTTTTGGAATTTGGTTAAAATGCAAGGATTTCTGGAAAGCATGACATTAGATTATTACCAGTTATTACTATCTGATGGGAATTTAACAGATCAGCTGGTGGAGAGCAAGAGCATGAGAGAATGGGAAAGATTAGCTTTGACAGAGGGTGCAACAGGTCTACAGAAGGCTGCCAGACTTGAGTAGGGGGTAACACCTCCTTTGCCCAAGTGTGGGCAAGACAAGTAGTGGTTCTCTGAACACGGTCAAATAGATGAGCTAAGGCATCTGTGGAAACACCTCATCTAAGAATTGATTTGTAAGGTCCCCACCCAGATCTGGCACGTTAAGCTGGCTGACCCACACCCAGCACCAAATAAAATATACACCAAGTGAATAATTTAGATCCTAGATTATTTTACTACCTCAGCAACATACTCTGTTTTATGACTTCTTGCTTTGTATTCTATATCTTTCAGTTTGGAGTTAGATATCATCTCTTTGATCCCAAATTTAGTTCAACTTGTCAGGCACAACTTGCATTCACTCTTCAGGTCATTCTTGCTTTGGGCATCATCAGGGAGCAGATTCCCTGAGCTTCCTAGTGCTGACTGGTTTGCCCCATAGAAAGGATTGGCCTTTCATACCAGAAAGCAGTGGTTCTAGGAGTACACTTCTGTTATTATTGTAAGGCCAGGAATATTTAGCATATTATGGCAGTATCTACCTAGCAACAGCTTCGGACCATCCCCTCAAGATAAAACCATCAAAATAAAAAAGTAAATCACAGTAACAAGAGCTGCCCTTTATTGAGTGGACTCTTGTCCAAGGAGTGCTGGAAGGGATTTACAGAGATAACCCCATGGAATCCTTACCATCACTCTATGCTGTAGGGATCGTAACTATAGATGAGGAAACAGCCACAGAAAGGTTAGAAAATTTATTTCAGGTCACAGAGTTACAGTAGAATTCAAATCCAAGCTTTCCTGACTTTGCAGCCCTAAATAATTTTTTTTTTTACTTTCAACTTTTTATTATAAAAAATTTCAAACACATAAAAAGTAGGGCAATAATCTCAAGAACCCCCATGTACTCATCCCCTAGCTTGAACGATTATCAATTCAAGACCAACCTCATTACGTCTATACCCACATTCACTTCTCCTCCACTGGATATTTTGAAGCAAATCATAGATATCAGTATTTTATCCATAAATATTTCAGCATATTTCCCTAAAATGACTCCTTTTTAAAGTATAATCATGGGGGATGGGTACAGCTTAGTGGTAGAGCACATGCTTAGCATATATGAGGTCCTGGGTTCAGTCCCCAGCATCTCCATTTAAAAAAAAAACATAATCACAATGTTTTATCACACCTAAACATTAACAATAATTCCTTAATATCATCAAAGATTCAGTCAATATTCAAATATCCCTGATGGTTTCATAATGTTTACAGATTTTTTTCCTCATATCAGCATCCAGATAGATTCACATCATGCAATTGGTCGATGTAACTTTTAAGTCTCTTTTAATCTATAGGTCCCTCCACCATTTCTTTTTCCCACTGGAACTTATTAATGTAGATGTTAGCTAGTTTTCCCTATCTATAGGTTTTCACTATCTATGGATTTGGTGATTACATCCCAGTAGTGTCTTTTCAAGAAAATCGGTAATTAGACCCAGCGATTTATTGAGGTTTAATTTCTTGGCAAGACAACTTCATAGGTGGTGCTGTGTATATTGATCAGAAGTACATAATATCTGGTTGTCTGTCTTCTTGTGATGCTAACAGCCATTGATGATCATTGCCTTGATCCATTATTTCATTAGTGATGGTCAAATGGTGCTACTCTATCATCCCTTCTTCACTTGTTAGCTGGAATACTTCTATAAAGAAAAACTTCCCATCATCAAGTTTTTGGTTACACTAAAGTATAATTTGCATAGAAAAGACTGCAATGGCAACCTTTCTGGTATAGATCGCCACATGTACCTCAGGCTTGGGCTCACTGTGTTTGTTTACAGTCACACTTCCAGCCTTTCTGTCCAAGGCATACCTTCCTTGCTAGTATGTCTGGGTCCAGCCTTGGCCACAGGGAAATAAAAGTTTTAAAATATATAAAATATCAATTCAGGAGGGTCAACATCCATTTAAATGGAATTTCGGAAAGAAAGAAAAACAAGAGAAGGGAAAAAGTAATTTTTTTAAAAAGAAGAAAATTTCTCTTAACTGGAGATTTCAGTTTGAAAAGACCACTGACTGGTAAGTACAATGAAAGAAAAATGAGTTGTGTCTAAACACATCCTGTGAAATTTTAAAATATCAAGAATAAAGGGAAGTTGGGAGCTCGAGATTTGCAGATACTAACTACTATATATAAAATAAATAGACAAGTTTATACTGTATAGCACAGGGAACCATATTCAATATCTTGCAGTAACTTATGGTGAAAAAGAATATATGTGTGTTCCTATATGACTGAAGCATTGTGCTGTACACCAGAAATTGACACAACATTGTAAACTGACTATACTTCAATAAAATACAGTTTAAAAAAAAGAATAAAGGGAAGCGCCTTAAAGCTTCTAGTAAGAAAAAAGGTCTATCTACAAAGAAATGAGAATCCTCACTAGCAGCTGTTAGATAAACAAAACAAAACAAAACAAAACAACAAACACAATAGTATCTATAAAGTTGAAGAGAAAATGACTTTGAACCTAGAATCCTATACTAGTTAAGTAAAAGAACAAAAACAGGTATTTTTAGGCATGAAATAACTTGGAAATTTTACCTCCCAGTTACCTTCTCTGAAAAAATTAATTACTTGAGGATGTACTCCAACAATCAAAAAAAACAGATTCAGGAAAGAGAAAGACCTGAGATCTAAGAAGCAGAGACACTAACCCCCAGACACAAAGGAGAAAAATTCTAAGATGACAGCTGTGCAGGAAGGAGGCTTAGAAAGAGTCAGTTCACAAGTAGTCTATCCAGGAAGCTGGAAGATAGGAGTAATACCATGACAAAGGCACAAATACCTTTTGCCAACAACAACAAAAAAAGAAAGATAATTAGAAACTAAGAAAAACAAACATCCTCAAAAGAGGATCCGCATATAAAACAATGTAAAATGTGGCATGACTAAGCAATTGGTGGATTGTAAGAAAAGAGAAACTATTTGAACAGGAAATTTGTGCTGTTCTCCCCTTCAAGTGGCTCAGGAGTTAGGAGATAAGATTACCTCTCTCCCACTGATCAAATCACACACTCTGATTCTGCAAGCAGTAACTCAGAATCAACGTATAGATAAAGCACAAAAAACAAATACAGTTACAGAATGGAATGGCAATATGAAAATGATTTCAACTTTGACGATGTAAAACTAATCAAATAACTATCAGAAGTTGGGAGTAATTTCCTAATTTTACAGAATAGAGCCCCGAAAGGTAAGTATAAATGGAAATTTAAATACATTATGCAAGGGATTAAAGATAATTGAGGTGCTAAAGAGGAAAGGAGGATTTAAATTCCTCACCTGACACGTGGAGAGTCAGTGCTGCTTAAAGGAAATAAACCAAGATTTTGAAGTAAAAGCATCTCATTTAGAATTATGGAAATAACCAACACAAGAAACAAAAAAATCAGAAATGGCCAAAAGAGGCTCAAGAACATCAAAGGATACTGTAATTAGTAGGACTTGGGGGTAGGAGCAGGAAGAATCCTTCTGCTTTTAATTTTATAACCTTCTATACTGTTATTCCACTCATTCATTCAACAGCTACTTACAAACCATCTGTTACTGTACCAGGCATTATTTGAGGCACAGGGATACAGGGATGCACAAGGTAGAGAACATTCTTGCCTTCAAGGAACTCATATTCTAGTGGGGGGAAGGTTAGCCAATAAACAAGTAAATCCCTTCCTAAAAAAGATAAGTACAAATAATATTAAGTGCAAGGAAGATTATAAGACAAGACAAATGTGCTCTTGAGTGATCACTTGGAAGAAGTAAAATTTGAGCTAAAATCCTTTTTTCTATGAGGGAAGGTGTGGGATCGCGATCCCTTTTCTCCCAGGAGGCTCCAGGGCCCCTATGCAAATTTACTTATCTCCTCTCCAGCAACCAGCTTAACAAACCAAGGAATTTTGGGAGAGGCAGCCTTTGTCAAACCAGAAAAAAATCTTGTTGCACCCTTACCCCAGAGCAATGATCGCCACCTGCCTTACATCTACTCTAGGGCCCCTTCAAGAGATTGTTCCCTGAACAAGGAAGACCTGCTCCAAAGCGACTTGCTGGGAAACTTTCAAATGGCCCTTTCTTCCCTCAACATTTCCCTAACCCAAGTCCAGTAGCTCAAGATGAGTCCTTGCCTCACCTCAATGAGGTCTCCAGACTCAGGATGAAGGGAGGCCTCCTACAGAGACCCAGCTGCCTGCTCATCTCTGACAGTGAAGCCCGTATGTAGGTCCCAAGTCAATGCTATGATGCTACAATAGCTGGTTACCAGTGCCCTATGAAAACACACAACACCTTGACTTCTGGCAGCCCGTGACCTACTCAACATGCACTACACAGAGGCATGTTTTTGGCAACAGCAAGAAAAAAGGCTAAAGAAGCTCAGTAGAGCTACTTACTCCACCAACCCTCAATCACCAAATATTCCCAGGAGACCATTCCCTTACCTTCCTCACCGTCTCTCTCCCAAAGTGGTCATAGCGTCACAATCACTGAGGTCAACACCTTATGAGAATGGCCCACTTTCTTTCCCCAGCTGGGCCACTTCCTGCCCCAGTTATCTCTACTTTGTTCTTCAGAGACATAGGTGCTCTGCCTCCCAAGGCAGCCGAACCCTGTCATGTCTGACTGGGGGCCCCCATTTGTGCAATAGTTCTAGTGAGCTATCTTCTAATCTACCATGCCCAATCCACCTGTCCACTGCCCACCACAAGCTAACTGAACACCAGCCAGAAAGAACATGTCAACTAGATTTCGGAGGAGGCTTCTGGTTGTCATACACCTTCTGCCAACAAGCTAGGACTGGGCCACACACATCCCTAAAGCCAATTTTGCTTACCACACTCTGCACCCATCTACTAGAACACTCTTCACCGTAAATGCAGCTTTCTCCCTCCTACCAAGCAGCTGCATCACAAGCCTTTGCTTTCAGTCAACAGACATCAATCACCTACCAGGCCGCAGACACTGTACTGGATGTGAGGGTCATGGCTTCCTGCAGGCCACGTGGTGTCTTGGGGCAAATCTGAGTAAGGCACTCCTTCTCCAAAAAGACACCTCTGTGCCAGGATGCATGACTTGGTGAGTATAGCAAAGGCTGGATTTCAGTCCCCATGGGCCCTCTGGGCCAGATTCCCTTGCACAGTGAATAAGGATTGTGCACAATTGTACACAGCAGGCCTATAGAGCTTGACGGTTAAAAAGAGCCTTGTCACTAACTGGAAGCATTCTAGATTCCCCCAAGAAGGCTGCGGGGACATCTACATTTCCCAAAGATCTTATCTGGCTCTCCTCCTACTGTGTCTGCTCCACCTGCCCTTATTACGTATTTAGGGACCACTCCCTGCGCCCAATCACATTCTCAGAAATTACGAATCCTGTCAACTTCTCCTCCAGCTTCTCATTTCCCTGCATATCTACCTCGTCTTTCACCATTCCTTACTAGACCCAGCTGATCTCAACCCCACCAAACACCCCACCCTACACCCTTAGGAGCCAATGTCACAAAATGAGAAACCTAAAGACATAACACAGGAGAATTTGGAGCAAGCCACCAGTACTGATCTTACCCCACCCCATTTAGCAGGCAGGGAGGGAAAAGCAGGAAGGGCAAGTCCAACTCTGCTCTTCCTTAGGCTGATCAAATCACCACAAATGGCCCACATCTTCAATAGAGTGTGGTCTCCAGATCACTCCGCCTGGGCTAAAGACCATGTTCTTTCCATCTCATCCTTAGATCCAGCCAGCTGAAGTAAAGCCCAATGAAGACAACCTTTGACATCACTAAATAGAACACATAAAATGAAATATCTGCATTTCCATTTCTCACCAGCATTCAGGGCTTCCTCCAAGAGCACTGGTAGGGGGATAACTAATATATCCATGACAAAGAAGCCTCAGTTAAGTGGTCTCTCCCAGGGAGGGGGCAGGTTTACCCTAAGACAAATTCCAGATCCTCTGTTTAGAGCCACAGGAAGAAGTGGTAAAACAGAAACAGAACAAAACAATAAAACCTTCAGCAGTGTTCCACCTGCTCTAAATCTAGACGGTTTCAGAAGTATGTCCATCATGAGCAGATCCCTAGGGGTTGCTTGTACTAGAGAAGCATAAACACTTACATTGCCTCCCTTCTGCTAACAGAGTGAGAGGGAAAGACGTCATCTGGCAATTTAAAGCGATGCCAAGCAGTAATCCCAAAGCCAGTGCTTGGTGTAGGTAAGTAACTGCCCTAATGGGGACCTTAAGTTACTGGGGAGCTCAGGCTCCTGAGTCAAACTGAGTTCGGTTCTCATCTCTACCACTTCCAACTTTAACTACAAAAAAGCCACATGGTGTCACAGAAAGCACACAGGCTCTGGACATCTGACTGCCCAGCTTGAAATCCCCGCTCTCCCACTTAACAGCTGTGTGAACTTCAGCAAGTACTGTGCTCATTTCCTCATCTTTGAGATGAGAAATATAATCATTCTTCCATCACAGGTTTGTGGTAGAGCTTAAACTGAGAACATCTATGGCCAGGCCTATAGCAAGTGCTCACTAGATCTTAGGCACTGTTATTATTATTCCACTATGAGTCTATTTCTCATAGCCTGAAAATGGAAAGGGAAATAAAGGAAAAGGGGTGCTGCTCTGCATAACTGTGGGAGGTGCCATCTCCTCCTCGAACTGGGGAAGCTAGGAAGAAGTTTCTTTTCTTCCACGTGGATTTAGACTGCACTATCTCTGAGAATCTGTTGTTTGCCCTGAAGAGATGAATGTAGATATCCACAGTTCATCCAACTGTTACCCACTGGATATGAGGAAAAACAAGAAAGTGTGTCTCAGTGACTTCCACTGATGGGGAACTCTGGAAGGGGACAACATGTAGAGTGCCAAAGCCCACCCTAACCTGTCCTGTTGGAAGACCCAGGGCTACGTGTCAGGCTGAATAACTAAGACTTGGGTCAGTGTGCTACTACGGGAGGGAGATGGAACCCTGGGCAAGACCAAGCCCTGTGAGAGGGGTAGGTCGAGCATCTCTTAGCGGTTTGAAAGAGGAAGAGGAAGGTGAGCCTGAATACAAGGAAGCAAGGGCATGAGGGCAATCCTGTGATGGACCTAACTCTTTCTCATGACTTTCTCTTGGTCTTTAGACATGGATATGGGTAGTAGCATTTTTTAAAAGTTCTTGTACATTAAAATTCCCTTCAGTTATCCCCAATCTTTTCTCAAAATTGGAATAATCTTGGTGGTGATGTTGGGGAGGATAAATGAGTAGGACAGAACAGGAAGGTGTGGCTTCCCCTAATTTCACCCACTAGTGTCTGTTGACTCTTTTTAAAGGAGATTGTAGTTCTGGATTCCTGGCGAAGACCAGCAGCCAACTGAGGGTTGGCTACTGGAGCTACAGAGAAAAACAGTTGCCAAACAAATGACTCAGGGAAAGGGCCCGAGTCTAACCCACTACTCTGTGATACATACACCAGAAGAAAATGACTTATTAAGGAGGAAGAGCGGAATGACATTGGCACTATTAACTGGTATCTTTGAGTGTGTGACTTAACATCTCAGTGCCTCAGTTACCTCATCTGGAAAATGGGGCTCATGACAGTAGTTAACACATAGGATTGTTATGAGGGTGAAATGAGTTAACTTTTGTAAAACATTTAAAACAGTGACTGGTACATAATAAATACGACATGAGTGTTTGTTAAAGAAAAGGAAAGTTGGAATGACAGAAATGTGGGGTGACTGATAAATAATACATTGAAAATGCAGAGCTGGCCAGTAAGGATTTATCTCCCTGTTCAGGGAAAAACACAGTCCCTCTATGCCACACAAGTGTTCTGGCCACAAGGATGTGCACGCCGACACAGGGCCGGGGTATGATACTATTACGCCACGCAGAAGTTGTCAGCTGCCCCACTGCTGCTCTTTTGCTGGTCCAAGATACAATCCAGGATCCCACTTTGTATTTAGTTGTCATATTTTCTTAGTCTCCTCCAATCTGGGACAGGCCTTCTCTTTTTGTTTTTCATGATCTTGACACTTTTGAAGAGGAATGGCTGCTTATTTTGCAGAATGTCTCTCAATTGGGTTTGTCTAATGTTTTCTTGTGATTAAATTCTGGATATGCATTTTGGGGAAGAAAACCACAGAAGTGATGGCAGGTCCTTCTCATTGCATCATATCAAGAGGCACATGATGTCAATATGCTCATTACTGGTGATGTTCACTTCGATCACTTGGTTAGGGGGTGTCTGCTGGGTTTCTCTACTGTGATGTTACTATTTGTTTCTTTTGTAATTAATTAATAAGTTTCTTGTGGGAGATAGTTTGAGACAATGTAAATATCCTGTTTCTCATCATACTTTGCCCACTAATCTTAGCATCCAGTGATAATTCTTTTCTAACACAATTACCATGATATTTGCCTGAAGGGGAGTTTCTATTTTCATCTTTCCTTCTACATTTATTAATTGGAATTCTGCAAGGAAGAGCTTTCCCTTCTTCCTCACTTATGTATGAATTCAACTTTTTATTTATATAAGCATGGACTTGCCAACAGAATGTACTGTCATACTTTTTAATTTTCACCCAATCTGATAGGGGAGAAATGACATCCTGGTGTTGCTTTAATATGCATTTATTTAATTATATGTGATATTCAAAGGTTAAAGGACAATTTATAGAGAGATAAGGAGAGAGGTGAGAGGAAGACAGGATGAGGAGAGAAGGGGAGAGAGAGAGACAGAGGGACAGAGAGAATTATCTGTTCATGTATTTCCCCACTTTTCTCTTGGGTTTTTGAACCTTTGTCCATAACTTTTTAAAAATTCTTTATATAGTCATGATTTAGCCCTTTATCTGTGATACATGTTGCAAATATTTGCTTCTGGTTTGTCAGTTGTTTTACTTTGATTATGATTTGCCATGTAATTTTTTAATTATATAGTCAAACTTAGCAATTTTTTTCTTTTATTGCCTCTAGCTTTTGAGTCATGGTTAAAGAGCTTTTCTTTACACCAAAGCTAAAGGAGAATTGTTTCACATTTCTTTTCAACATTTGTATGTGTTCATATCTTACATTTGGATCTTTGTTTCATTTGGAGTTTGGTCCTGTGTATGGCATGAAGCTTGGATCTATTTTTATATTTCTCCAGATATCTAGTCTATTTTCCAGCACCATTTATTTAAAAATCCATCTTTGTCCCCAGTAACATATGTTTATTCTTTAAAAATTCTAGTTATAAGTAAAATGTTAAGAAAGAAAACAAAAAAATTACCCCTAAAAATCTCACCACCCAGAGAAAATCACAAATTACATTTTGGTAACTGCACTTCCCTGCCTTTCCCTTTGCACACACACACACACACACACACACACACACTTTGAAAACAATGAAATCTCATACACGCTGTTCTTATTATGGACACCTTTACTCACACTTTTTCTTGTACCCAGCCCTAAATACTTTTTCTTGTCCCTACTCCTAAACATAATTAACAGCCTGGTGTGTGGCCTTCAACATTTTTTTTGTTATGTTCTATACACACTTATTCATATACATACAGGCTGTTTCATTTGTTTTACAAAAATGAGATCATATTACATATACTCCTCAGCATTCAATCTTTCCCACTTAACAGTACTTTGAGGAATCTCTAAATCTGCTGGTGTAGACCTAATTCTTCCTTTTTAATGGTAAATATTCAGTGATCTGGATTTATCAGATTTCTGTATCATTAAATATTGATGAGAATTTATTCTATTTCCTTCTTTTTTGCCACTGCAAACTGCTCTACTACTAACATCCTTGTACATATATCTTTGTTTATATAGTAGCGTTCTTGTTTCCGTGGTACTTTTCACTTTCATCTCTACATTGTTTGAATTTTTACCACGAACAACTATCAATTTTACTTAGAACAAAACATACCAGTGTATAGAGGTGGGTTTTGAAATTACACGCATATGAATTCAAACCTACCAAGGCTCAGATTCTGCTGGTGGGAGTTTAAAGTAATACATCCCACTTTGGAAAACTGTTTGGCATAATTTACTAAATTTGAGCATGTACATAACCTCTGACCCCACAGCTATACTCCTTAGCTCATCCGACGCAAATGCATGTACACGTGCCCCAAGAGACACGGCCAAAGCTGCTCTTACCACTTCTCTTTATAATAACTCAAAGCAGAACATTCCAAATGTCCAACAATAGCAAAGATAACTAAATTGTGGTATATGCCTACAATAAAATACTATACAGCAGCTCTTCTCAAAAATGTGATCTGTGGATCCCTGGGGAATCCCCAAAACCCTTCCAGGGGGTCCTCAAGGTCAAAACTCTTTTCATAATAGTATTGAAAGGTTATCTGCTGCTTTCATTACATTGACTTTTGCACTGATGCTACAAAAGCAAAGATAGATTAAAAAAAATTGCTGGCACCTTAGCACACATCACGGCAGTGACATCTACTGTACAGCTAGTCACTGCACTCGACACCACACACTCACAGTAAACAAAGTCCTTGATGAAACAGCATAAAAATGAATTGTATTAAATCTCAACCCTTGAGTACATTTTAAAAATTCTTTTCCACGTGATGAAATAGGAAGCACGCATAAAGCACATCTGTTACATACCAACATGCAATGGTTGCCTCAAGGAAAAGCACCTGTTTTTGTGGGCTGAACTAGACACCTTTTTCATGGAACACCATTTTTACTTAAAAGGATGACTGATAGACACACTGTAATTATTCAGATTGAGGCTTTTGGCACATTTTTCCTTAAAAATGAACTAAGTGAGTCTGTCACTTCACTGACAGTGTCTGCTACCGATGATAACATTGGAGCTTTTAAATAAAAAAATCCAGATTTTGGAAAATCTATCCACCACAATGAGCTTGACAGCTTCCCAAATGCTTAAAGACTTTGCTGATGAGCTTTGTGGTAATACTAACAAATGTGATTTTTTTTGATAATGTACTGTAAAATGTGTCAACATTTGGAAGGTCTGCATGCCTCAGTGAAACAATAGTGGTTTAGAAAAGAGGTACGAGGGGTTCTGGATTTGTCACTGTACTGTTCCTTGGCCTGAGTGCTAGTTACACATGTGTGTTCAACTGGTGATAATTTATTGGTGTTTCCTGCATTTTTCTATACTTGTGTCTTGCTTTGCATTTTTAAAAGTTGAAAAAATGCCCCCCTGAATCTTAGTTCTGTTATCTTCTTGTCACGAGTTGGGAAAGTTACTTGGCCTTCTTCATTTATTCAATCAACAATTCTTGAGGACCTACTGAGTGCCAGGTGCTGTGTTACACAGTAGGCATAGTAGCAGCATGGAATACACAGTCCCAGTTTTGTCTAGTGCAGTGCAGGAGAGACAACCATTACAAACATCATCACAGGGGTGCTAAGCCTTGCAAAAAAAGAGGTACAGGGTGCCATGGAGAGTATAATAGGAGACTTAACCTAACAGCGAGTCCGGGACCAGGACGCGACACTTGGCTGAGCTGTGAAAGATGAGTAGGTGTAAGCCACAAAAGGAATGGGGAGATTGTCAATTGACATCTCTGCTTGGCTGTTTGATAGGCATCTCAGTCTTCACGTGGCCCTGCTGAACTCTCGGTCTCCGCCTTCCCCACCCCCCACCACATGACCCACCTGCTCCTCCTGTCTTCACCACATCAGAAATGGCAACTTCAGCCCTCTGATGCCTCAGGCCAAAAACTTGAGAATTATCCTGAATTATCCTCTTTCTGACACACCCCAGATCCAGTGCTAGCTTCTCTTGAAGGTGATAAAGTTTTAGCTTCAGGGACCCTCACATTCCAAGGCCCTGGAAAGGTCCCTAAGAATGTGTTCACATTGTCATATATTTTTGTATAAATTGGGAAAGATATTTTAACTGCAGTCAGTTAAGACCACTGTCTCTTTCCAACTTTCCTTCCATCACATTTCCCCTTGTGTTGTGTGGTATCGGAGTGACCATGGACATTTGGGGGATCCTGCTTAGGAAAAGTTAAGATGGGGACACATTCAGCTGGGCTTTGGGGAGATGCATTTATGTGGTTTGCATTCACTTCCTGGTGCTGTGTCAGAAGAGTGGAGGACCTCCACTGTGACAGGAACCTGTCCTGTGGTACTTGGTACTGGAAGTATACATGTAGTAAAGCGACACAAGGTTTGAAATGTATAGCGCCAGAAGCTAGTCTGTGGACAATTGTCCCAAATTATAGAATTGTACACAGAGGACTTGGTTCCTATTGATGCCTAAATAAAAATGGAATTTCCTTCTTGTTAAAAATATACTGGATAATGCAGCATACACAATTATAAGTGCAACGTGCTCTTTTTCTTTCTTTTTGATGGAAATTCCATTGAGTACTTGGACCAGAATCCCTATGTTTGTAGGGCACACACCTGTAGCAGTACTACAAGCACTGACTATGTGTGTGAAGTCATGTTTGTTTGGTGAATCCCAGCACACCAAATCATATCTTAGAGTATCTGACCCATCCATCTTGTCTTGACAAAGCCTGCCTGATTGTTGTGATTTTTTCTCAATTTCAATACATACTCACTTTTGTACTTAACTTTGTACTTTTTTTTTCAAACAAGATCCCACAAATCATGGAAGCTTCAGGTTGTACATATGGACTAGAGCCCTGCTCACACTCTGTATCCAACCAGCAAGTCCAGATGGCTATACAGATTAGAATAGATCCATAATCCAACCCCTTCTCACCACTTTGACTGCAACTACTCTGGCCTAAGCCGCCAGCAAGGCTCACTTGGATTTCCTCTGCAGCCTCCTGACCAGGCTGCCTGCTTCCTCCCCACCCACCACCCCCACCTTTACCCCCCAACCCCAACAGTCAGTGTCTTCTCAACAGAGCAGACAGAGGGATCTTTTCATAACATAGATTACGTGACTATTCTGCTCAAAACCCACCACCATAGCTTTACATCTTGCTTTGAGAAAAAAACAAACTCCTCAAAGCAGCTGCCCCACATGGTCAGTTTGGCATCATCGCGACCACGCTTCTCCTCCCTCGCTCCACTCCAGCCTTACCAGGCTCCTCAAACACACCCCACAAGGTTCCCTTTCTCCCTGCCCTCCCCCTTGGAAAGGTCTTCCTTCAGACATCCACATGGCTTTTCCTCTCAGAAAGGATTTGAGTCTTTGCCTAAGTATCACCCTCTCAGTGAGGCCAACCTTGATCTCGCCATGAAAAATTTCACCCACCCACCCTCCTCTGCACTCTTGATCCTGCTTACTTTGTGCTCTACTTTTTCCTTTTTCCCATAGTGCTTACCCTTTTCTAAAACACTAGCCAAACAACAAGGTCCTATAGTATAGCACAGGGAACTATAGTCAATATCTTATAATAACCTATAATGGAAAAGAATAGGAAAAAGAATATATATATATGATTGAATATATATATATGACTGAATCACTATGCTATACACCAGAAACTAACACAACATTGTAAATCAACTATATTTCAATTTTAAAATTAAAAAAATAAATAAAACAGCAGGCAGTTTACTTATTATACTTATTCTGTTTAATCTCTCTCCTCCTTCTAAAATGCAAGCTCACAAGCACAGGAATCTTAATTTTACTCACTGCTCTACCCTCAATACTTAGAATAGTGCCTAGCACCTAGTAGGCACTCAATAAATATTTGTTGAATGAATGAATAAATGAATCAAGAGTGCCCCAGTCACAGGGAAGAGCATGCGCAAAGATCCAGAGATGAGACATGTGTGGCTTATTCCAGGAATTCAAAGAAGTCTCAAGGAGAAAGATCAAAAAGGAAAGTGGCTCAAGCTGGAGTCAGGCAAGGCAGGCAGGAGCCAGCAGGTGACAGGATCTGGAGACCAGAGTAAGGATACTGAAGTTCAGAGCAAGGAAAATCCACTGAGGAATTATAACCAAGGGAGTGCTGTGAGCAGAGTTTGGAGACATAATTGGCAGCTGTATAGAAAAAGGATCCATGTGATGGTGATGGCAGGGGTAGGGGGACAAAGGGGTGAAGACCGGAGGCAAAGAGACTGGTTAAAAGGCTACTGAAGTAGTTCAGCCAAGAGGTGATGGTGTCTCCGACTAATCTGGGTGGTGACAGGGGATATAGAGAGAAGTAGAAAGACATTTTATTTAGGAAGTAGAGTCAGAAAGCTCTGATGATGACCCAAAGGAAGAAGGGGTTTTGATAAGAAGGATATGGTCATCTGTGCTGCCTGCTGCTCGGGGGTCCAGCTAACAAGGACTGAAAAGTGTCTATTGGGCTTTAGTGACAGGGAAATAATGGGTGAGCTTGTCAATCGCATTTCCATGAGAGGGAGATGGCTAAAGTCACCCTGGCCTGGAGTGCATGCATGGTCAAGAGGAGTGGGGTCTGGGGAAGGAGAGGCCACTTTACACATGGACAAAGCCCCTGACACCTAGTAGGCACTCATTACATGCCACTTTCCTCCCTCCTTTCCCTGTATTAATAATGCTGCATAACTGTGATAAGATTGCTAATTAAACTCTAGGTACAGAAAAAATGTTAAATTAAAATGATACTATAAGCAGTTAAATATTTACTGTTCCTTTCGCATCAGATTTCTTATAGTAAAATATTAAATTCAAATATTAATAAGAGAAACAGCTGGTACTGAATATTCAGGCTCCCAGAGGAACACATTAATGAATCATTTTTAAAGCCAGACAGCTTCACATTTAATCTGTTGAAGGAATAGGAACACAGTCATTTCTCAATAATCATTTTATAAAATGAACATAAATTTCCGATTAGTCTGTTCCCAAAATGGTAATGGCCTTTTAACATCATCATGATAAATATTTGTTGTAAGAAATTCATGCATTACCCTAGTGCATAAAGAAGAAAGGAGGTTTAGAGTTTCAGTTTTGCAAGATGAAAAAAGTTCTGTGGATGGCTGGTGGTGATATTTGCAGAGCAATGTAAATGTACTTAATGCCAATCAACTGTACACTTAAAAATGGTCGAAATGGTAAATTGTATGTTATGTATATTTTACAATTTAAAGAATAAATAATTTTTAAATAAAAGAAGAAAGAGAAAATTGCCCTCTAATCCCACAGCTTAAGTTAGCATATGTGACTCATTATTCATTCATTTGACATATATTTATTGAATGCCTTCTATACACCAAGCACACGTCTAGGTGCTGAGAACATGTTAGTGAAAAAAAAAATGTCCTTCCCTTGTGGAACTTACTTCTAGTGGGGAGGTGAAAGAAACTAAACAAAGAAACAGGAGATTTTGTATTATGTCAGATGGTGATAAATGATAGATTGAAAAATAAGGCAGAGAAGGGAGATAATGAGTGATGGAGAGGGTGTAACTGTATACGAAGAAGGCCTCACTGATAAAGTGACATTTGAGAAGAGACCTGAAAGAAATGAGGGAGCGAGCCATGCAGACATCTGGAAAGAAGAGCTTTCCAGGCAGAGGGAACAGCCAAGGCCAAGGTCCCATGGCAGAAGTAGGTGTGGCATGTTCAAGGAACAACAGAAAAGCCAGGGTGACTGGAAGGGAGTAAATGAGGGGAGGGGAGGAGGAAAGGAGGTCAGAGAGAGGTGTGGAAGAGTGCAGATCACGCCGGTCTCTGAAGGCCATCAAAAGGACTCTGGATTTTACTCTGAGTGAGGATAGAAATCACTGGAGAGTTTTGAGCAGAGGAAGAGCCTGATACGGCTTCAGCTTAAAAAAAGATTACTCTGGCTGTTGTGTAGAGATTGGACTGAAAGAGGGTTAGACAAGAAGCAGGGAGGAAAATTAGGAGGCTATTGCAGTAATCCAAGTGGGAAATGATGGTGGCTGAGACCAGGGTGGTGGCAGTGAAGACGCAGAGAGGTGCTCAGATCCTGTATGTATGTGGATAGTGGAGCCAACAGTGTTTGCAGAAGGGCTGCATATAGGCCAGGATCCATCTAGGCTTTGAGAAGCCTGAGTGTATACAATTTGGGGGGTTCTCAGTTGAGAAGAAGGATAAAAAAATTGGGTCCAAAAATGAATATTTATTTCAAATGGGAAAACAAATCACAAAATAACACAATTTTATAAAAGCTGACAAACACTAAAAACATCAAAAAATCTAGAAAATAACCTAATATTCACTTCCTGACACATCTTTGTAAAGCCTTTTTACTATATAGTTGGTTGCATACTATTTATTCACCTGTCCATATTATTTTACAATATTATCTATAAAAGAATAAAAGGTTATTTTCTCTCTTAGCAGAGTTGATCAAAATTTGTATTTTATTAGTGATACTTTTATTTCATTCTTATCATTGAGAAAGCCTTTAATTGTCATAGTGGTCTTTCTCGGTTTACATATTTAGCTTCCTTCCTATCATATGTAAATTCTTGTCCATCAAAAATTCCAAAAAACAAATCCAAAGTTGATCCGAAAATAGTGCATTTATATGAGCAATTAGAATGCATTTAAAAATTAACACTGCACTGCACTATGTAATTATACAATCAAATCACTCTTAACATTCCATACATTGAGTTATTGATTAATATGTTTTGGCTTTTTGTGACAAGAACACTTGTTTTTTTAGGCTAGCTGCTGTGTCCGTGATACTTTCATATGCCATTTCATCAGAAATTGCCAGACTTCATCAGAACAAGATGAGTCAGATACACTAAAACATGATCCAATATGTTAAGAAGCATAAAAGATGCAAATTCACACATAGACAAAATCACAGTTTGCAGTATTGCTACAGGCTGGTGCTCTGCAAAAGTAAGATATCTGATAAATTCTATTTCACAAGATTCCCATAAAAACGTGATGTAGCCACTATAGAAACAGTATGGAGTTTTCTCAAAAAATTAAAAATAGAACTACCACATGATCCAGCAATCCTACTTCTGGGTATAAATCCAAAAGAATTGAAATCAAGATCTCAAAGAGATACATGCACTCCCATGTTCACTGCAGTATTATTCACCATAGCCAAGATATGGAAACCATCTAAATGTCCACTGACAGATGAATGAGCAAACAAAATGTGATGGTGATATAGATATACATGTATATATATATACACACTCAATGGAAGATTATTCAGCCTTAAAAAAGAAGGAAATCCTTTAACACGCTACAATATGGATGAACCCTAAGGACATTGTGCTAAGTGAAATAACCCAATCACAAAAAAGATAAATGTTGCATGATTCAACTTACATGCAGTATCTAAAATAGTCAGATTCAGAGGCAGAGAGTAGAATAGTGGTTGCCAGGGGCTGGGGAGAGGGGAGAATGGGGAGTTGCTCTTCAGTGGGTATAAAGTTTCAGTTATACAAGATGGATAATTTCTAGTGATCTGCTGTACAACATTGTACCTTTGGCCAACAAAAACTTATTGTACAATTAAAATTTGTTAAGAGGGTAGAGTTCATGTTGTGTTTTTGCCACAATTAAAAAAAAAGGATGGTGCATTCAGAGTTACATACACCACACTGTTGAGCATATTAGTGACAGAAGAAAATTCCCATTCTGACTAGGTGGTACTGAATAACCCCCTATATATAGTTTTTTTTCTATTCTTTTTTATTTTGTTTTTTATTCAAGTATAGTCGGTTTACAATGTGTTAATTTCTGGTGTACAGCATAGTGATTCACTTATACATATGTATATATTTCTTTTCATATTCTTTTTCATTATAGGGTATTACAAGGCATTGAATATAATTCCCTGTGCTATACAGTAGGACCTTGCTGTTTATCTATTTTTATATAGTAGTTAGTATCTGCAAATCCCAAACTCCTAATTTATCCCTCCCCACTTCCCCTCTGGTAACTGTAAGTTTGTTTTCTATGTCTGTGAGTCTGTTTAGTGAATAAGTTCATTTGTGTCCTTTTTTTAGATTCCACATATAAGTGATATTATACGGTATTTTTCTTTCTTTCTCTATATATAGTTTTACATGTCCAGTGAAGGGAAGAATTATCCACAGGCTAGTTTCTGCCTCTGTACATTCCCAACCTTACTTCTCCTCAACTCTACATATTTTCAGTGCTGGGAACTGCAGGACACATTAGTACCGAGATATGATCTTTGGCCCTACACCATCAGTCAGCATAGTGTGAGGTAAGAGTATTCCCAGAAGCCATTCCTACGCCAGGACAGCAAGCGATGACATAGATGTGACTGCAGCCCATGTAAATATATCCGCTCAAATCCCAAATAAATGGAAACCCAACTCAACTTCCCCTTTGTATGACCCCAGAAAGTCCACAGTCACCCAATGCCAACCCCACCATGAGGGGAAGAATGACAGAGGGCAAGTTGGAGTGGAGAGAGCTAGCTTAATTAATTGCAATTAAAATATCTCACTTTTGCAAATTTTACAAAAGCCTGTAGCCATGTGATCCCATTGTTAGGACCTTGTAAGAAGCTACCACAAGTGAGGGGCTCTGACGCTTAAGCTTCATTAACCTCACAGTAAATTTCGTACTAGAGGCGGAGTGAGAGAGAGAGAGGAGTCAAGGATGGCACCCAGGTTTTTGGCCTGAGGAACTGGCTGAGTGGAGCTGCCACTTACTGAGATATAGAAGAATAAGAGAAGAGAATTTTCGGGTGAAAATCTGAAGTATGATTTGGAACAGGAGAAGTGTAAGATGTCTATTAGACAGCTAGGAGGAGAGATCAAGTAAGCAGTTTATACGAGTCTGGAGTTCACAGGAGAGGGTTGGCTAAAGAAGTGAATTAGGGTGATAACATCACATGGGAGGTATTTGATGCTGTGAGACTGAATGTGGAGTGAGGAGACAGAAAAGAGGTGGACCAGGATGGAGCCCTGAGAAATGGTATTGTTGGGGAGAGGAAGAGGGATGAGTAAAGGAGATCAACAAAGGAGTCAATGGGGCCTAAAGAAACCAGGAGAGTGTGAGGTCCTGGAAGCCAAGTGAAAAAAGTGTCTCCAAGTGGAAGGAATGATCAAAGCATTTCAAATAATGAGAATTGAACATTAGACCTAAGATTGAACGTTAGCATCATAGAGGTCAGGGTAACAGAGAACTTGCCAAGAGTTGGTTGGAGTGAGTTGGAGAATGGAAGGAGGAGAACTAGAGCCAATGATCACACTTGGTGTCCTGGAACTGAATTTTCTCAGTAAAAGATCTTGGGATTGTTTCCCATCAGCACATATAGATCTATTTCATTATTTTAAAAACTTGTTTAAGGGGGGAGGGTAGAGCTCAGTGGTAGAGTGCCTGCTTAACATGCACGAGGTCCTGGGTTCAGTCCCCAGTACCTCCATCAAAATAAATAAATAAATAAACCTAATTATCTCCTCCCCCCCAAAAAAAGTTTTTTTTAAAAACAAGAGAAATTTAAAAAGTTGTTTAGTGTAAGAATTACTATAATTTATTTCTCTAGTTCCCTTTTGATGGATATTTATGCTATTAACCTTGGTGATTATAAATAATGCCACAATGAATATCTTTGAACATATATTTTTGTGCATCTGCAAAATATGCTTCTAAGATAGATTCTGAATTCTGAAATTGCTAAATAAATAGTATAGTCTTCCCTAGGTATCTGCAGGAGATTGGTTTCAGGACCCTGTGGATACCCAAATCTAGGGATCCTCAAGTTCCTTAATAAAATGGTGTCGTATGTGCTTATAACCTACTGCACATCCTCTCTTACTTTAAATCATCTCTAGATTACTTATAATACCTAATACAATGTCAATGCTGTGTAAGTGGTTGTAAATACAATATAAATGCTATGTAACTGGTTGCTGAAGCGTGACAAATTGAAGTTTTGCTTTTTGGAACTTTCTGGATTTTTTTCCGAATATTTTCTGTCTGCAGTTGGTTGAATCTTCAGATGCGGAACCTGCAGATATGGAGGGCTGGCTGTTATGCACATTTTCAGTTTTGACGCCTACTGCCAAATTGCCCTCAATTGACTTTCTCATCAGTGATATATGAGAACTGCTCTTTCCTCATACCTTTTAAAGCACTGGATACTAATAATCTTTTCATCTCTCCCACTCTGATAAGCTTTTTTCAATAGCAATATTATTTTAATTTGCATGTCTTTGACCACCAGTAAAGCAGAACAGCTTTTCATGTTTATTTCTTTTGCATTACAGCTGGGACCTTGGCCGATTTTTCTGTTTGAGCATGTGTTTTCTTTTTAATCAATTTGTTAGAAACATATCATGTATGTTGCAAATATTTTTCACCAAATTTTATTTAACTTGCAACATTATTTATGGTGTTTATAGAGTTTTTTTTTTAATGTGGTCTAAGCTTTCATTGTTATCATTTAATGGTTTCTGCCTTCAATGTCACATCTGATTGTTTTTAACAAGAGCCACAGAAACAGACTTTAAGATTATTAACGCCAAGCTTAGAGAGAACACGTTCTCTTTTCATAGCTAATCAGACATCTGCAATGGGGACAAAATTGCCCCTCACCACCCCCAACTTTAATCAAAATGTTTCTCTCTATATTATTGGCAAAAGCTACTGCTTAATTGAGACTTCTGTGTATTCAATGAATGCTTCTATGGATTTGGCCTCATGAAATCCAGGGGCTAATGGGACCGTGTGTTTTCTCCAACAAACACAAGAACAAACAAGAGAAAGACAGCCTATTATGGGCTTTTTCAGCCCTTTTGTAAAATACATATAATACATTTTCAGCATGCAAATTGCATGAAATGGTAGCAATGCCATTTTCTAGGTTTGAATGCCTTTCAGTTCATTCTGTGTATAAGGCAGACTTGAAATAAAGTACCTCCATTCCAAAATATTTTTTAATTGTGGGGTTTTTTCTTAAGCTCTTTAGGTAAGAAGTTTTTGCCTCGCATGGGTTAGAAATCATTCCTGGTCCATTAAATCAAGTGGCTTCCACAGTATTTGAATACTGCAAGTTGAAGTTTATTTAAACCTAGCTGAAACAAAAGAGTTTCAGTATGAACTGAATTGTTACAGTAATTTTCTTGATGACTAAGAAGTCAACCCCAAAAAATGTCAACTAATGCACAGAAGAAAGTGTCCTCAATCTTGTTTCTGTCCCAAAATAGTGCAGGTATTTCAGAGGTAAATTTTGAATTCAGTTAGTGTCCAAAGTAAGGAAAACCAAAAAAAGCATCCAGACTCAATTACCACTAAAAAAAAAAAAAAGAAAAAAAGATTACAAAATCTTTTAGATCACAAGAAACTGTGAAGTTGCTAAAATATCAGAATGCAGAAACCAACACTTCAAGCATTCCTGTTAGGGAAGTAAAACCGGGAAAAAGTATTCTTTATTTAAAATTTTTCCCTCAACTTATTATCTGAGATGGCTGGTTATGAGATTATAATATAAAATCGATAACTGGCAGGGGCGATTGGTATAACTCAGTGGTCAAGCGCATGTTTAGCATACACGAGGTCTTGGGTACAATCCCAAGCATTTCCATTCAAAACAAGTAAAAAAAAATTGATAATCAGTTAGAATTTATAATAGAAGAAATTATCCCATTCACAATAGTAAAACTCATAAAATATCTAGGCCTAAACAAGAAATGAGCAGAAGGACCTCTATAAAGAAAACCATAAAAGTCTTATGGGACATAAAAATAAGGCTTCAATAAATGGAGACATATTTTATTCTTAAAAAGATAGATTCAACATTATAACAATGTTAGTTATCCATAAATTGATATAGAAATCCAACATACACCCAACAAAATTCTAGAAAGGAATTCTCTGAAGGGAAAAATGGGGAACTTGGCAAAATTATCATAAGATACATTAAAATCTGGAAAAGAAGGGTGATGAGTGAGGATTAATCCTACCAGATAGTGAAGTATATTATAAAGCCACAGTAATTAAAAGAGTGTGATACAGGAATTGACAATTTAATGGCTCAGAATGGAGTATAGAAACAGACTTAAATATATGGGAGAGCATAATCCTATATGATAAAGTTGGCATTCATTCATTCATTCAACAAGTATTTACTGAGCCAAATCTGGATGTAGACATTCAGCACTCAAAACTTCTACCTTGAGTGGAGCTTAAATTCTCGTACAAACAATAAATAAAATATATAGTACATCAGACAGTGATCAGTGCTACTGAGAAAACTCTAGCAGGAAAAAGAGACGGGAGTTGGAAGGATTGCTATTTTAAATAGAGCAGTCATCTTTGAGAAGATGACATTTTAGCAAAGACCAGGCGGTGAAGGCATAAGCCATGTAGATATCTGAGGAAAGGGTAGATTAGATAGATAAGGTTTCTCAACCTGGGCACTGTTGACAGTTTCGATCAGATAATTCTTTGCTGTAGGGGAGGCTGCTGTGTGCATTGTAAGATGTTTAGCAGGGTCCATGGCCTATACCCACTGAATGCTATCTTCTACCCAGTTGTGACAATCAAAACTGTCTGCAAACATTGCCATATGTCACCTGGGGAGCAAAATGCACCCCCCCAACTGAGAACCACTGGTTTGGAGAGAGCAGTGATGGCAAATGTTCCAAGTAGCTGAGGACAGTGGCTGACCTGTTAAAGAAACAGCAAGGGAGCCACTGTGACTGGAGTGGAGTGAGCATGGGTCAAGGATCAGGGTGAATGAGGGGCTGGGAGGAGAATTAGTAGAATATGATGTAATACATTTCGAGGGAGAGAGTGGTCTGTGGCAGATCATACAAAACCTTGTAAGACACTGTGATGACTTTATCTTTTATGCAGAATGAGACAACAAGCCATTGGAGGATTTTGAGCAGAGAAGTGATTTGATGTCTTATATTTTCAAAGAAGCAGTCAGTCTGCTGTGTTGAGAATATGTTGTAGGGGAACAAGGGAAGATGCAGAGAGACCAGTTATTGTGATAAGCCAGAGAAGAGGTGTTGGTGGCTTCAGAAAGGCTTGGACTAGGGTGATAGTAGCAGAAGTGGGGAAAAGTGGTAGATTGTGGATATATTTTGATGGTAGAGTCAACCAGATTTGCTGACAGATGCGAATAAAAGAGGGGCATCAAAAATGATTTCCAAGATTTTAGCCTAAGCAACTGAGGGATTGAGTTGCCATTTACTGTTATTGGGAAAACTTCAGGGGGTGCAAATTTTGAGGGCAGATTAGGAGTTGCATTTGGGACATGTTGAATTTGAGTGGTCTTTTGGGCATGAAAGTGGAGGAATGTAGTTTATTATATGTATGGCTCTGGATTTCATGGGAGAGGTCAGGGATGGAAATATAAATTTGAGGTCATTAGCATTTAAGTGGTATTTAAAGCCATGAGGCCAGCAGAGATCACCATGGGAGTAAATTCAGACAGAGAAAGGTCTAAGAACTGAGCCCCGGGACAGCCCAATGTTAAGAGGTCAGGTGTGGGAGGATGGGGTGGGAAAGGTGAGGAGCTGGCAAAGGAAACTGAAAGGGTAAGTCAAGAGAGATGGAAGAAAACCAGGGAAGTGTGTATCCTGGAAGCCAAGTGGAGAAGATGCTTCAAGGAAGGAGAAGCAATCAATGATGTAAAATGTCACCAATAGGTCACTGAATTTAGCAACAGGGAAGTAATGCAGGCCCTTTATAACAGCAGTGGTAGCAGAATGGTGAGAGTGAAAGAATGGCTGAAGTGAGTTCAAGAGAGAGTGGGAGGAAAGGAATTAGAGACCACGAGAACAGGCCACTTTTTGAGGAACTTTGTTTTGGAGGAGAGCAGAGAAAGGGATTAACTAGAGGAGAAAGTGAGTCCAAGAGAAAATTTTAAGATGGGGAGTAGAAACTGCATCTTTGTATGTTGATAGGAATGATGCCATGGAGAGAGAAAAGCTGATGGTGCAGAGAGAGGGAAACTGCTGGGGTGAGGTCCTTGAGTAGAACGAGGATGGAGTCTAGCGCACCAGTAGAGGATGCGCTGTACACAGAGTCATGGAGAGTTGACTTACAGTAATAGTAAGGACAGAAGTGAATAGAGACATAGTTGCAGGTAAAAGGGTAAGTGTGAAGCTGAGAGCTTGAGGAAGTTCTCTTCTGATCCTATCTTCTCGATGATATAGGAAGCAAGGAGAGAAGATGAAAGGGGGGTGCAGAGGCTTAAGGGAGGAAAACATGTGTGTGTCATGAGGTTAATTTCAGGAGGTCTAGAATTAGCCTGGCCTGTTTTACTAAAGTCCCTGCATGGCACTGGCCCCTCATCAAGGCATGAAACATACTAACTAAGGGTGTTCCTTTGTAACCAGGCATCTGAGGAGATGCAAGGTGGTTTGTAGCAGCTGGTCAACATTATGTATTGAGAACAGTGAGAGTGTTTTGCACCTGGTCTCGATGTGACACCTGCCCCTTCCTCCTAGGGCTCTGCTGTTGAGGCTGGAATATGCCTATATGACAGGCAAAAAAATTTTTTTAATCCCAACTGAGACTTCATTTTAGACTCCCTGGCTCTGAGGTGTTCCACACACATGTCAGTGGCTCCTAGTCTGAGTGAGAAAGTGTCCTGCCATGGCACTTATAGAAGAGGACAAGAGGACCCCTTGCTGTATCCTTTTCCTGTAATAAACTGTACATCTGTAAACAGTGCTATTGGGTCCTGTGAGTCTCCTTTAGCAGCTGAACCCTGTTCACCTGCCACTGTGAATGAAGTGTGAAATAGTTATTCAGCAGAGTGGAAGAGATGTTAGTGGGGATAAGACACATTGTTCAAACATGGCACTGGGAAAAATGGTGTAGTAGATGTTTCTGCCCAAATCAATTCACAATGATTCCTTCTAGAGAATTTCCACCCTCTATCTTCCATTCCAATCCATAGGGTTTCAGGATTGAGTTCACAACAGTCATGTTTATTTTAAGTGACCCATGTCACTGGTTGGATCAAAGGTGCGCCCCTGGCCCAAGCTGAGCTAATCAGAGTCTGTTCCAGTCTGAAGGGAGAAGACCTAAAACCTTAGTTCTAAAGCTTTGGTGTGGCTAGCCTCCACCACAGCACCAAGTAGCAGAGAAACCAATCCACAGAGAGATATGAACAAAGTCAATACTCAGCAGCAGAGATGAGAGAGGGAAAGAAACTAGTACCCTTTGCATTCCTGACACCTTTTCCCTCCCAGATTCTAGCCCTTTTGGAAGCTTAAACTCCATCCCAGAATAGGCTTTCAGGGAAATACTCCATACTCTCATTATAAATTCCCTCTTTTCCCATCAAGTTAAAGTTAGTTCCTTTACTAGCAGCTAAACACCCTTAGCTAATTAGTCATTTAGAAATATACAAAGCTGGATCTCTATCTCATCTCCTACACAGAAATACATTCCAGATGGAGTTACGATTTCAATTTTAAAATAAGACAATAAAGGAAGCAAAATAAAATATAAGAGAACATTTTTGCAATCTTGGAATCCAGAATCAAAAAAGGAAAAAGACTTAAACATTTGGCTATATACAATTTTAAAACGTGTAAACAGCCAAAACACATCATCAACGAAGCCAAAAGGCATAAAACTGGGGAAAATATTTGCAACAAATGTGAAAAGCAAATGACTAATATAATAAACAAAGGATTGCTATAAATCAATAAAAAGTAGACAAATTGGTAAAGTACAAAAATTGGTAAAGCACAGAGGACAACTTATAAATGGCCAACAAACATATAAAAAGATGCTAAACCTTACACTTAATTCAGAAATAGATGAAAAATATAGATCAGCAAATATTAAAAAGATTAATAGCCCTAGTGTTGACAAAGTTTTGGAAAAACATGCATTCTCTTTTGCCACTGGTAAAAAGGTTTGGGAGTGTAGTTTGGCAATATCAATCAAAATTCTAAATCCACAAAACCTTTAGACACCAGGAATTCCACCACTAGGAATTTATTCTACAAATGTATTATAATTTGTATAACACTATTTATAAAGATGTTTATTATACGATGGTTTATAATAGTAAAATTTGGACATACCCAAATATCTATCATATGGCACTGTGTCTTTTTAAAAAAAAAAAAAAGCATGGTATATCCACAGAGTGTAATGTGCTGCAGCAATTTAAAAAGACTGAGGCAGCACTGTATGTGCTGACACGAAGTTGGGAGAGATTTTGAGTAGAAAAAGCAAATTGCAGATCACATGAAAAGCATGATTTTTTTTAAAGGGAAAGGGGGGATAAATTAGGAGTATGGGACTAACAGGTACAAATCACTACACATAAAATAGATAAGCAACAAGGACTTGCTGTATAGCACAGAGAACAATATTCAATATCTTATAATAACCTATAATGGAAAATAACACATATATATATATATATATAAACTGAATCGCTTTACTATACAGGGGAAACTAACACAATACTGTAGACCAATTATATTTCAGTTAAAAAAAAGAAGGGGGAGACTAAAACACCATGACCTAGTAGCAGTGATTACCTATGATCAGTGGGAATAGGGCAGGACAGGGGAACAGAAAGCTTTTAATTTTTACTTGATGCAGTTCTAAGTGGTTTAAACTTTCTACAACAGACACATGAATTTTGTAATAATTTTTAAATAAAATATTTTTAGAAACTTCAGACAAAAACTTAAATAGAAAGACATACCAGATTTTCAAATAGGAAGACACAACATCAAAATATGTCCATTCTAGGGGGAGGGTATAGCTCAGTGGTAGAGTACGTGCTTAGCATGCACAAGGTCCTGGGTTCAATCCCCAGCACCTCCATTAAAATAAATAAACAAATAAACGTAATTACCTCCCCCCCCAAATAAAGATATGCCCATTCTTTCTAAGTTAATTTATAGATTTAATATGACCACAGTAAAACTGCCTACTTTGGGGGCTACAGAAGCTTATCGAATGTTCATATGGAAAAATAAGCAAGGAAGAGTAACCAGAAAACTTCTGAAAAGGAAGAATAATGGGGCAAGGGAGACTGGTCTTACTAGATATTAAAGCATATGTAATATAAATAGCAACGATGTTTATTACAGCAATGTTTGTATCAGACACAAACCATAGACCATTGAAATACCTACCAATATCAGACCAGTTAAATATGGTATGTCCATGTTACAGAATACTAAGCAGCCATTAAAAATAATGAAGTAGATGTACTGATGTGAAAAGATGTTCATAATATATTGGTAAATCCAAAAAACAAGTTGCAAAACAATAAACATAATGGAACCCCATTTATGGATTGGAGGAGTCTTATGCTCATATGAACACACATACATTACATGTATGTAAATATATAGAAAGTAGGTGGGAATTATGCTGACTGAACTGATAACAGTCATTACCGCCAAGGAGGGGACTGGGATTCAGATGGTAGGAGGGAAGGTAACAGGGACTTTTGTTCTGTATACTTCTAGAATATTTTAATCTTTTATGATGAGAATGCATTCATGTATTATCTGTGTAATTTTTTTTTTCATTTCTTTTTTTAAACTTTTTTTGTTTGTTTAGTTCTGGGGGGGAAGCAATTAGGTTTATTTATTTTTAATGGAGGTACTAGGGATTGAACCCAAGACCTTGTGCATGCTAAGCAAGTACTCTACCACTGAGCTATACCTCTCCCCGACTCTATCTGTGTAATTTTTTAAAAAGCAGCTCATAACTTTACTGCAAGAACAGTTACAACCTGCTTTCTTGTGAATGTTTAGGCATATTTGACCACAAGCAAAGTTTACAAATGCACCTTCAGTGATTCATTCAATCACCTGTTCATTTCCTCATTCATTCAACAAATATTTAGGCTCCTGCTCTGTGCCAGGCACTCTCTCTGATCCAAAGCAGCTCACTCACCAGATGATTGCAGAAGCCATCAGTCAGACAAAGTGACTGAGCTGCAGGAGCAGTCGATATGACCCTGATCAATTGTGTATGACTAACGGTGACCAATAAAATAAGAAGCTAATGCCTATCACAAGAATGTCCAATAGTGAGAGAGAACATGACAGAGGCAGAAAATTTGGATCTAATGATGTCAAAAGCAAGCAGCTTTGAAAAAAATTCAACATGTTTCTTGTAAAACTTTTGCCTAAAGCCTTCCTGGCTCTTGGAACCAACTATGGAATTGACTCTGCCCTTCCTTGGACTTTCTGAGCAACCAAAGTGGAAACCTCGCCATGGAACTCTGCGTTTTCCTTCTGTATCATCACAGATTCAGGGAGTCAAGAGTGGCAGGGTCCTGCCAGGGCAGCAGAGATCTGTGGCTAAATGTCTGAATCCTCCCTTCCTGGGGAGGACTGCGTTATAAGTGGCCAGAGCCAGAGTGCGAGGCCTCTAGCAGAGGCTGCCAAGAACCTGAAGATCAGGTCAAGTAAAAGCCCATAGGAGACAGCTGAGGTCTGATCATCATGATGACCTCGCACATGCCCAAATCCAGAGTCAGAGGCAAGAATTTGGCGCTGCGTCTCCTCTCCACTTGCCAGCCCAGTCTCTCTAAGCTACCGAATTCCCTCCTCACATTCCCCTTTCTGTCCACCCACATCCTTTGGACTCAATTCATAATGTTGGCTGTCCTGTTAGAACCTTGGCTCTTCTCCATATAGCACCTGGCTCTCTGCCTTGGGCTGCTCAAAAGTCCTGAGACAACCCAGCCCCCGGGACCCTACTGACAGAAATTAAGGCTGTGCTGGCACTCCCATCGCATCTGCCCTAGTCCCTTTGGGAAGGGGGCAAGAAGGACCAGGACCCAGATCATGGGCATGAGAATCTCACTAAAGGACCCCTGGCAAGGCCCTGTCTGAGCAGCTCTCGCATTCCAATGTTGCTTTCTTGGCAATATTTGCAACACTTGGCAGTGTAAATTCCCAAATTTCTCAGTGTAAATTCCCAAATTGGTATTCTGGATTAGCAATCAGCCCCTTGTAAATTTAGACTGGGGAATTCTGACCCAAGAACTGAGCACTCCTGGGGATACCAACAAGACGATGTTTCTGAATCCTTGAATTTGAGAAACAGATCCTGGGTCCCTGGAGGCTCTGCTCCTACAGTCAGCTGGTTTCCTTCTTTACCGCCTCATCATGGCAACAGGCAGAGTCCAAGGGATGATTCTGAAATGGAGGACCGTCTCTGGGAAGGTGGGCTTAAGGAGGGCCTCCAGGAGGGTCCTTGGGCGAAGTCTAAAGGGTGTGAGAGCATATTGGTAGTGGGGAGAGGTTGATGGCCTGAAAGAAGGCGCAGAGTAGCAAAGTAGTTAAGAATGTGGGCTCTGCCTTTGTTTGCATCTCAGCCTGGCCACCTGCAAGCTGTGAGGCTCTAGACAAGTTAATTAACCTCTCTGAGGCTCAGTTTCCTCATTTGTAAAATGAGATCATCATAGCATTTACAGCTGTGTTATGAGAATTAAATGAGACAGTACCACAGAAGACTTAGCACAATGCCTAGCACATAGGAGGCACTCAGTAAATATCACCTGTTTCTGGAGGAGAGAGTATGGTTAAGAATGTTCCAACAGGGAGGAAGAGGGGAATGAAGGAGATGTGAGAAAGATTCAGATAATTTGCCTAATTCCCACTTTTTTCTTAGGGCCAAGCTTGAATATTTCAGGTGCTTACCCAGAAACATATTTGCATGCTATGTACGTTTCCCTGTCTCAAATCAGTAATCTGATTTCCAGTCCCAATTCTGTCCTTGTCTAGATGTGTGACCTTGGGCAAGTCTCCTAATCTTTCTATGCCTCAGTTTCTCCAAATGTAAACCTAAGTGGTTGTTGTAGAAAAATGTTAATGTCCTATTCTAACATTCTGGTTGTACCTTCCATACTTGTCTTTTTCTTGGGAAAGTATAAGGGGTTGAATTGCGTTCTCCAAAAAGATATGTTGAAGTCCTAATCCCTTGTACCTATGTGACCTTATTTAGAAATAATTACAGATGTAATCAAGTTAAGATAAAGTCATTAGGGTAGGCCCTAATCCAATATGACTGGTGTCCTTATAAGAAGACTAGAAGATATACAGAAACACACAGGGAAACACTTAGCTTTGGGAAAATAGGTCAACAGGCACATAAAATAAGTGATGCATTCCATTTTTATACTCACAATCATGCTTTTAGAGACAACTTTCTCAGGCATCAAAATTCACATGTGATCCAAAATACTTAAAAAAATCATCAAACCACTTGCTATACCTTTGAAACTCTATATATTAATATCATGAAGTAACATTTCCACCCTGAAATTTTCACAAACTGATAAAATAACCTTTCACAAATTCTTTAGTCTTATTTTTCTGACTTCTTGGGCATTTGACAGCAATTTCAAATATTATGAAACATTCTTAAGTATTTTATAGCAGCCTGCAAATTTTGACTTCCTATTTTTATTCATAAAAGAAACTTTCTAACAGACTTTAATGTATTATATTAATACAGTAGTATGTATATAAAATGACACTGTGCGGGGAGGGTATAGCTCAGTGGTGGAGTGCTTGCTTACAATGAAAGAGGTCCTGGGTTCAATCCCCAGTACCTCCATTAAAATAAATAAGTAAATAAATAAATAAACCTAATTACCCCCTCCCAAAAAATTCACACTGTTTCTTGAATTTAGGTCACTGAGTTGAAAGCAGAGCTACCAATTGTTAAATAAAGTGTATTTAATCAGGGCGTCTAGAAGGTGGTCTCAGTCCAGACTGAGAACAGCCAAATATTATAACCTCAAGGAAACCATAAAGTTTAGAATGCATTCATTTTTAATATTTCCAATAAAATGTTTTAATACATGCCTTGTTTAAGAAAGAAAGAGAGAGAGGAGGAGGAAACAAAGAAAGAAACAGGGAGAAGACAGCCATGTGGTGATAGAGGCAGAGACTGGAGTGATTCATCTATAAACCAAGAAACACCAACCAGCTGTCAAGGGCCAGCAAACAACAGAAGCTAGGAAAGAGGAAAGGAAAGATGCTTCCCGGCAGTTTTCAGAAGGAGCATGGCCCAGCTGACACCTTGATTTCAGACTTCTAGCCTCCAGAACTGTAAGAGAATAAATCTCTGCTGCTTTAAGCTACCAAGTGCGTGGTATTTTGTTGTGGCAGCTCTAGGAAACTAATCCAGAAAGTTTTCCCCAAAGCATGTCTATCTCGTGCTATCAAACCATTGTTTCCAAGGGTCCGGTCTGCTTTCATATCTCCATCTTTAATGAAAGAAAGCTTAAGGAGAGCATTCTAAATTCCTGATTTAGTAATTTCATTAAATGATAAAAATTAATGCACGATATACCAGACATTCAGAAAATGTAAATTACCAGAAGATTGTTATAGCAACCTCCATACTGATTAACATGTCTTAAGAAAGGCCATGCATGTTTATCAACTAATTAGAATCACATGATCAAAAGAATAAAGAATGCATCCTTGGGGACATAAAATAAATAAATAACTATAATATTTTCACTCGATAGTTGGCCATGTTCCCTTAAACTTATTTGAGTATGAGAAATTGATGTATAAATGAAATGCTTTTATAGTTCAGATTTGATATTTAGAAGAGACTTAGACCATTAGAGAAAATTGTTTTATGTTTATATATTTGAGAAAAACTATGATGCTTATGATGCCATGTGAAGAAACTAAGCAACAACGCATTTCAAATCTTGAAGAAAAGAATGTTTTAGAGACTCGTTTCCATATTCTTATACCTGAAAAATTATCAAAAGTTCAGAGGGTTTGATTAAAAAATGCACCAATTCCTGGATCAGGGATTGCCAAGTATAACCCACAAGCCAAAATTTATCCCACCACTGGTTTTTGTATAGCCCATGAGCTAAGAATGGTTTCTATACATTTAAATGGTTGAAAAAAGCTCAAAAGAAAAATATTTTGTGACACATGAAAATTATTAGTGCCTATAAATGAAGTTTTATTGGAACACAGCTTCCCTTGCTCATTCATTTACTCATTGTCTATGGCTACTTGTATTCATTTTCTATTGCTGTGTAGCAAAGTCTCACAAACTTAGTGGCTTAAAACAACACCAGTTGATGACCTCACGGTTTCTGTTAATCAGAAGTCTGAGCAGGACTTGGTGCAGGGTCTCCCCAGACTGAAACAAAGGTACTGGCTAAGGCGGTAGCTTCATCTGAGGCTCGAAGTCTTCTACGATGCTCACATAGTTGTTGGCAGAATTTAGTTCCTTACAGCCGTAAAACTGAGGCCTCCTTTCTCGTATTGGCCATCAGCACACAGCTGCTCTCAGCTCCCAGAGGCCACCCACATTCCTTGCCACATGGCCCCCATCTTCAAAGCCAGCAACAGAGACTCTCCCTCACACTTGAGTCTCTCTTCTTACTGAGAAGAGCCCCATCCCTTTCAAAGGCTCATCTGATTGGGTTAAGCCTGCCAAAAAGTCTTAAAGTCCATTGATTTGGGACCTTAATTACATCACCAAAATCCCTTCACAGGAGCACCTAGATTCATGTTGAAATGAGTAACTGAAATAAAGTGTGTGTACCTCCAGGGCCAGGAAGCTCGAGGGCCATCTCCGAATCCTGCTCACCATATTGCTTTCCAGCGACTATGGCCGACTTGAGGAGATGCAGCGAAGACCATGTGGCCTGCAAAGCTGAAAATATTTACCAGCTAGCCCCTCACAGAAGAAGCTGGCCAACTCCTGTCCCCAATTAAGCTGAGTTTCAAGTTCAAGAACTGTGTGATCCCTGTTCAGCAAATAACTCTAAAGCTAGGATAGTATAAACAGAAAGAGGAGCCACGAAGATGGGAAAATAGTAGCATTACTAAACTGGTTAAGCATTTCACTCACACATACGTCAAAACAGATGATACTGACTAATGGTAATTTCTTCAAATGAATCATTTCAAGCACACATGAAGGGAATAATAAAATTATTACTCATGTCATGTCATGATATTATCACTACCTACTCATCTTTGTCAAATCTTAACATATTTGCTTCTTTTTTAAATAACAAAACACATACAGTTGAAGCCCCCTATTGTACCCTCTTCTAATCCCATGCTACTCCCTCCCACTTCAGAGGTAACCACTACCCTTTGACCACATGTCCATCCACCCATAGACAACATATGGCACAGTTTATCATGTGCCAAAATATGGCATGTTTTGAAACTTTACATAAACGGAATTGTACAACATGTATTCTGTAGTTTGGTTCTTTCGCTCTGTGTGTTTATGAGATTCATCCAAAATGACGTGTTTAGTTATACAGTTGTTCCTTGGTATCCACAGGGGATTGGTTCCAGGCCCCCGCCACAGATACCAAAATCCATGGATGCTCAAGTCCCTTATATAAAATGGTGTAGTATTTGCATATAACCTACACATATCCTCCTCTGTACTTCAAATCATATAAGTATATAATCCCTAATGCAATGTAAATGCTATGTAAATAACTGTAAATACATCATAAGCGCTATGCAAATAGTTGCTAGTGTGCAGCAAATTCAAGTTTTGCTTTTTGGAACTTCTGGAATTTTGTTTTGAATATTTTTGATTTGAGGTTGGTTGAATCTGTGAATGCAGAAACAGTGGTTATAGAGGGCCAGCAGTAATTTGTTAATTTTTACTGCTGTACAGCATCCCATTTTATGAGTAAATCATGGTTTGTCTCTTCTACTGGTGACATACATTTGGTTTATATCCAGTTGTTTGTTATTAAGACAATGCTGCTAGAAATATTCTTGTGCAGTCACTTGACTCAAATTTGAAAAAGCATCTCTAGCGTTTCTACCTGGGAATAGAATTTCTGGGTTTTAGGGTAAGTGACATTTATCTTTATTAGATATTTCCAAATTCTTCTCCAGGATGGTTGTGCCAGTTTGTACTCCAACTAACAGTGAACAGTGTTCCTTTTTCCTGAAGTCCTTCCTGACAATCGGTATTGTCAGACTTCTAATTTTTGCCAGTCTCTTGCATGTGAAGTTATTGTTTAACTTTGCATTTTCCTGCCAATGATATTAAATATCTTTCCATATTTTTATTATCTCTTCAGGTGTCCTTTTCTATGAACCGCCTGTTCATAGTCTTTAACGATTATCCTATTGAATCATTTGTTCAAAGTTTTCTAATTGATCTGTAGTTCTTTACACATTCTAAATACTAATCCTTTATCATTACATTCATTTCTTATCCACTCAATAAGCATATATTAGTATATACTATGTGCCAGACATTATTTGAGGGCTGAGAAAAATTAGTCAGCAAAACAAAGTCCCTGCTCTCAAGGAGTGAAGAGACACGTAATAAATAAATGAGCAAATATAGTGTCAAGTAGTAATAGGTGCTATGAAGAGAAAACAGAGGAAGAAGATGAAGCAACAGAGGCGTTATTTTCAATATGGTGGTCAGATAGGCCTCTCTGAGTAGATGACCTCTGAACAGAGGCATTACTGAACTGAAGGAGAGAGCAAAACGTATATTTGGAGGAAGACAGTTTCAGGCAGAGGAAGATCACGTGCCAAGGGTCTGAAGTAAGAGCAAGCATGTTGCAAATATCTTTTCCTAGTTTGTGGCTTGTTTTTGTTGTTGTTGTTGTTATTGTTCATGATTTATTTCTTTATACACAATTTTTTTCATTTTAATGTAGTCAAATTTATCAAACTTTTATTATAGTTTATTTGCAGTTTGTTTAAGAAATCCTTCCCTACTGTATAGCACAGGGAAATATATACAAGATCTTGTGGTAGCTCACAGCAAAAAAGAATACAACAATAAATATATGTATGTTCATGTATAACTGAAAAATTGTGCTGTACACTGGAAATTGATATAACATTGTAAACTGACTATAACTCAATAAAAAAATGTAAAAAAAAATCCTTCCCTACCACAAGGTCATAAAGATATTTGCCTGTATTATCTTCCAAAAGTTCTCAAGTACTTGTCACATGTAGATCATAAAACCACTTTGAATTTGCTTTTGTATACAATGTACAGTCAGGATCTAATTTAATTTTTTTCCATATGGGTAACCAATGGCTCCAGCACATCTGTTAAATAATTCCTCCTTTCCACACTGTGATGTATCAAGTTTCCATTTATGTGTGGGTCTGTTTCCAGGCTCTCTACAGTGTTCCATTGATCTTTTTATTTTCCTCTGCACTATCTTAATTCCCATAGTTTATAAGAAGTGCTGACATCTGGTAGGGTATATCGTGCTGTTTAATACTGTCTTTGCTATTTTTCCTATTTAGAATTTTAATTAGAATTTAATTAAATCTCTAAGTGAATTTAGGGAGACTTGACACCATTGCTTATTAAGTTTTCCTATACATGATCATATTTTGTCCCTCCATTAACTTAGGTTTTCTTTAATGTCATTCAAAAAAGATTTCCATTTTTCTGCATATAGGTTTTACACATCATTTATAAGATTTATTCCCGGGTGTCTTTTAGTTTTTGTTGCTATCGTAAGCTCTAATTGTTGCACTATTGATTTTTTTTTATATTGCTCCTACATCCTCAAACCTTCTTATTTGTTTCAACAGTTTGCACAGTCTCTTGTATTTTCTATGTAGATAATCATGTCATCTGTTAATAATATTTGTATTATATTATTGGATACTTTTTATTTATTTTCTTTTTCTTACTATACTGACTGGGACCCACAGTACAAGTGTTAGTTTTGCTCCTTTATTCTATTATTGTAGTGATTAAGTAGATTTTTCTTATCTTAAAACATTCATATTACTGAAGTAAATGCAATTTGGCCATAATGTATTTTTTTCCATAATGTATTTTTAATACATTATTATTTCTGATTGTCAGTAGTTCTTTCTGGATTTTTGCATATATATTCATAAGCGAAGTTAGCCTGTAATTTTCATTTTTCATAATAGCCTCGCCCAGCTTGGCATCAAGGTTATGCTAGCCTTATAAAATGAGTTGGAGAGCATTTACTGCAACAGTTTTTACAGTATTGAGATGATCTGCTCCTTGAACGTTTGTTGGAACTCACCCATACAACCAACTATCTAGTGGGTATATGGTGAGTTGTGTATTGTGAGTTGGCTGGTTCGTTGGTAGACTTCAACCACTGTTTCAATGTCATTAATAACCATACGCCTGCTCCATTTTCCCATTGCTTCCTGAGTCAACTATGGTAAATTGTAGTTTTATATGAAATTATCCATTTCATTCAAATTTTCAGATTTACTGGCATAAAGATGTTCATAAAGTTCTTTTATTGTTGTTTCAATATCTTATCTACTGTATCAGTTACGTTACATTTCTTTCATTTTTATTATTTGTGCCTTCTTTCCTTTTTCCAGAGAGTTGTCTGTTTTATTCATCTAGCTAGAGCATAGTGTGTTTTATTCATCTTTTTCAAACAACCAGGTGTTTATTTCTTTTCTCTGATTTGTGAATGCATTTACAGCATAGACTTACAAAGGTTAAATCACATTTAATTCTCCATTTAATGAATAACATTTCGTAAAATAAAATTACATGAGAAGAAATACAAACTTTAACAATAATAATTATCTGTTATCATAACAGTTAAGTCTATGAGATCAAGCCTATCCTGGCATATCTAGTATGTATATTTGTCATCTTTATATTCATATAAAAATAGTATTTTATTTTGTTATTCCTCTTGATGTGGCTTGCTGTTCTATTTCAATAATTTCTGCTCTTACCTTTTTGTAATTCTCTCCCTCTACTTTCTTCGTGTTTTATTTCTAACTTCTTGAGTTATTTTTTAGCCTTTCAATATAAGAACTTAAAGCTATATATTTTCCTCTTGGTACCACCTTTGTTGTACCCTCACAAGCTCTGATATCTCTTATTTTCATTGTTACTCCATTCTAAATATTTTCTAGTTTCCAGTGCAATTTTTTCTTTGACCCATGTGATATGGGATTATAAATACCCAAGTATATGTGGCTTTAAAATTATCCTCTTGTTTATTATTTCTAACATAATTTCACTGTGATCAGAGACTATGATTTCCATAATAAATATTCTTTGCTATTTGTTATTTGGTTTGCAAGTTAATGATCAATTTTTTCAACTATTATATCTGTGCTTGAAAAGAATATGTATTACCAATTGATAAATGTAAGGTTCCATATATGTGCAGTAGAGAAAGCCTCTTAATTGTGCTTTCAAATCTTTTATACATTACTAATTTCTTGTCTGCATAATCTCTCAAATATGAAGAGAAGTATGCTGAAGTCTCCCCTATTTGTGTGTATTTCTCTTTGTCTCCTTGTAATTTTGTCCATTTTTGCTTTTTTACAATAATATAATTAGATACACACAAGTTTTGAATTTTTATACCTTCCTGATGAATTCTTCCTTTCATCAAAATGTAGTGACCATATTTATGCCTAATAATGTTTTCTACATTAAAGTTTATTTTGTCTGATATTAACATCACACCAATTTTCTTTTGGTTATATTTTCTGGGAATATTCTCTTCTGTCTTTTTACTTTCAAACTTTCTGTGTCCTTATATTTTAGGTATATTTCTTATAAATAGCATAGCTGGATCTTTAAAAATGCAATTTGTCAATATATGTTGCTTAACTTGTAAGTTTCATCTGTTTACACTTGTCATTGCTAGTTTATTGGATTTCTTTCTACCACTTGAATCTGTGCTTTCTCTTCACCCTATTTTTTCTTTTTTTCTTTATTTGCTATTTATTTGTGCTTAGAGTATTAGTATTATTTTTAATCTATGGCTAGGTTTGTGGGGAGGTTAAGCAGAGGGGTATCTGCTTTTACAGGAATCATTTTAATCTCCTTTTACATTTTGTAAGGGTTAGCTTAATTAAAACAAGATCATTTTATTTATGAACTCACTTAATTCAACATAGTAAATGATAAAACCTTGCAATACACTAGAACTAAATGAACCTCTTGCACTCCTAACTCTGTCTCAGTATCTCCTTCCCAGAGGACCTGAACTGACATAACTGGTACTAGAATTGGTCTGAGAAAGCAGAGGTAAGGTGGGGCTTTGGGACTGATCACTTACTAGGTGAAATGGAATGAGGACCTCATCCCAGGTAGCATGTGGGCCAAGGATAGTTTCTGGCACAAGATGGTGGTCCAGTTGCTAAAACTTTCACTTGGTAGTGAGTGGGGAGAATGTTCTGGTGAAAGAAAATGCCCTAGCAGATGCAATGAAAAGAAGATGTGAATAACATTGTTTACAAGGACAGTGGGACTGGCTGACTGTTATTAAATTGCATTGACACCCTACAGAGGAATAATAAAACTGCTAAAGGCAATTAACAGCAAAAAACTGTAAAAGCCAGAATGCCTCTTTGGTAGCTCACAAAGAGATCCTTATCTTCTTCAATGGGAGAGCCGAAAAACCTAAAGGCCAAACTCAGAACTTAATCATTAGAGTCACCAAGCTTCAAAGATGACCGAATGCCTATCCAAAGCAGACCTGCTATGCCAAGGCCAGGGCTCTAGATGGGAAAACCCAGGATCCTGGCCAATGGCATAGGAATATCTACGTGGGTGCCTCCAAACATTTTTGGCTCCCCAGACTGCTCTGAATCCTCAGAGCCTGCAAAGATAAACCACCCTTCCCTATTAAGGGATAGCATTTACCTCACTTCTTTAGGGAAGATGGCACAAAGGCCTCTCCCTTATAAGACAACAAGATCTGCCTTCACCTCTCTTCCTGGTTATCAGGCCAGTAACTAGGGTATAACCCAGCCAGGGATGTACTGGGCTTGGTAAGAAAGAAAAGGGTCTACATACACCAAAAGACCTGCCAGATCAAGCCAACATACACTGGAAGAAGCCAGCGAGATCCCATGAATTGGATTACAAGGATGTTTGAGCAATGAGTCCAGAACTTAAGACTGAATAAGGGAGAGTTTATTGACTGAGGGTATTCTCTCAGGATATAGGTCTTAACAGCTCAGCAAGGACCCTAGGGGCAGGTACAAACCCACTGTTATGGTGGCTCCTAGAAGCTGCAGGGAGTGGTAACCCACACTGAGTGAGGTTAGAATGCCTTAATTGCCACAGCAGAGAGTAAAGAAAGGAATTCAAAGACTCAGAGAAGTGAGCATGCTGGAGTAGATATGTCACCTGAGGCCAAAAGATCCACCAGAGAAGGATGTTGCACAGGAAGACTCAGGAAACACACCATCCACCAAAGCCAAAAGGAATGCACTGGTGAGATGGGTGCCAGCATCACCAAGAAGTTCCAAGGTGGCTCTTCTCAGCAGGCCAGGAGAGATGGTAGGAGAGGCAATCACAGAGTTGGGTTCATTAATAGAGGCCAAAGTAATAATGACCAGGTGGCTATGTTTAACTGCCCAAAGCCATGAGGCCACAATGATCATAATGACTGGCAACATCCAAGGAACAGCCAAGAGGGCTTGACCCTCAGGGAGTCAAGAGGACTAACAAAGTATGGTGCCCCTAGGAGCAAAGAGATGCACAGCCAATAAGGATATTATTTAATTACATATTTTTTTCAGAGCAGCAATAGAAAAAAGGCTGAAGGTTAACACCCCAACAAAAAGCCATGATGCCCTGCCCAGTTCCTAGACCTGAGTCACTTTTCAGACCCAGAACCCATTGACTGCAGAAGTGGCTAGGTCTCCAGGAGAAAGAAACTGCATCACCATAGCAATTACATATCATAATAATAGTTCCAGTCCTTCCCCAAAAGAACCTATGGCCCTTTACTTGGGTGACTGTATGCTGGGGAAAGGGGAAACATTTAGAGGACTACTGGACATTGATACCCAGAGACCCAAAGTGTCTCTCTAGTAAGGGACTCCAGGTAATAAATAGGGATGTAGAACACCGATTTGGATAAAAGATAGTTTATAAATATAGGAGTAATCTCCTGGTATACAAGATTTAACACCCTGGCAGGGACCCTGAAAGGTGGTACAAACATACCTAGAAGATTGGATCCTAGAAGTATGGAAAACATGTTGGTTGATATTAACTTTGGGTAGAAATGCCTGAATTGCCATGACAGATGATGCTTAGAAGGCTCAGGGAGGTGGGTATGCTGGAATGGGTCTGTTATGTGAGGCCAGAATACCAACTGGAGGATTATACTATACAGAACAGCTTAGGGAACACACTGATCACCAAGGCCATGTGGAATGTGCTGGTGAGAGGAGCACCAGCATCACTAAGAAGTTCATGTGACTCTCCTCTGCAGGGCAGTAGGAGGGGCAGCCACAGACCTGGAAAGGAATTCATAGGCTCAGAGAACTAGCAATAGGGATGATAGGGCCTATTCCATCCAAGAATGATCAGAAATTCATTCTCATAGAAATGGACATATATTCTGGGTGTGGTTTTGCCTTTCCTGCCCACAGAACCTCAGCCAGTACCACACTATCCAGGGACTTAAGGAGTACCTGATTGTGCACACCATGGAATCTGACACAACATAGCAGCTGACCAGGGACCTGCTTCAAAGCAAAGGAAATGTGGGAGTGTGCCCGTGACCATAGGCCCCCCCTGGCACAACACTTTCCACACCATTCAGAAGTAGCCACCCTAATAAAGCAATGAAATGGTCTGCTGAAGTTGCAGCTGGAGCACCAGCTCAGAAGCAATACTCTGCAAGGATGTGGTACCATCCTCCAGGACACAATATAAAATGCTAAATCAGAGACCTCTATATGGCACCAGCTCCCTCAGAGGAAAAATACATGGGTGCAGGAATCAAAGAGTGGAAGCAGGAGTGACCCAATATACAGTTATTCCCAATAACCTACTAGTAGGGAGATACGGTGCTTTTGATCCCCTATAATTTTGAGCTCTGCAGTGTAAGAGGTATTTGTCCCCAAAGAGGGAACACCCTTGCCAAGAGCACAGCAAGAATTTCACTGAACTATAAGCTGCCACCAGTGCACTTTGGAGGCTAGAGGGATGGGAAATAGGAATCAAAAATACTCTTTTATAAGGTACCTGTACTACATATGAAGCAGTATGGTATTATTTGAAGGTGGACTTAGATTAGTTAAAAAATGTATATTATAAACACTAGGGTAACAATTACAATTGGTATACCAAGAGAGTAAGCAAAGTGGAATCATATAAAAAGCTCAATTAAAACCGTGGAAGACAGAAAAAAAGGATGGGGAGGAAACAGAGAACAAATGCAACAAATAGGAAACAGTTACAAAGATGATAGATAATAATCTAACTGTATCAATAATTACTTTAAATGCGAATGCTCTAAATGCACCAATTAAAAGACAGAAATTGTCAGAGTGCATGAAAAATAAAACTCAACTGTATCTTGTCTATAAGAAACTCACTGTAAATATAAAAACACAGGTAGCTTAAAGATAAAAAGGATAGACACAAATATACGAAGAAAACACTGACCAAAAGAAACTTGGAATAGCTACATTTCTATCAGATAAAGTAGGCTTCAGAATAAGGAATACTATCAAGAATAAAGAGACACATTACATAATGATAAAGTGGTCAATTCCTCAAAAGGACATAACAATCCTAAATATATATGCACCTAACAACAGAGCATCAAAATGAGGTAAAAACTGATAAAACTGGAAGAAGAAATACACATACTCACTATCAGAACTGGAGACTTCAACATCCTTTCGTCAGTAATTGATAGATTGAGCAGGCAGAAAATCAATTTGAATATAAAATGGATAGTGGAGGAGGGAGAAGATAAGAAGCAGTGGAAGCTCTGAGACCAATTGCAGCAAAGTGAAGTTCTTCCCACTAATCTCTTCTATGTTTACCATCAGAAAGAGAGGCTCATAGGAACACCGTACAGGTTTGGAGAAGTGAATCCATGTAGCACAAAGGAAGGAATGGGTAGGCATAGAGGTGCATGGCTTAGATCTCCCTTCAAGAAAGAATCTGCCGTATATCTGTAATGATCAAAGTTGGCTGCCAACCTCCAGCTGCAACACCTTCCAAGATCAGCTGCAGCATTCTTGAAGAAACCATGCTTTCCCTTGGAAGATTCCAGTCAATGATCAATCATAGTGGCAATATTAGGGCCTGGCCATTTCTGTCCAACCTAGGACTCTAACAGGCAGTCTTTCTTTCAGAACTCCCCACTGGGTTGACCAGGACTTTGTCACATCTGCTTTGCAGCCTAAGGCACCAATGCCCAATTCCCCTTCCTCTCCCCACCCTTTCACATGTGTCAGATCTGCATTATGATCTAAGGGTTTTCCTTGCCCAGTCTTGCTCCCTCCCCTTTTATCTTTCACAGGAATTATCCCCAATCAATATCTTGCATTCCTAACTCCATATTAACATCTGCTTCCTGGAGAACTCAAATTAGCACAATTAGTCACTCACCACTGCCATCCACTTTGAGAAATTCTGCAGAAGACATTTAATCAAGCATTTCAAGAGTCTCTTCATTATCATCAAAATGTTTTCAGCAAGTTCCCTCAGTTGAATTCACAACTAGGTAACTCAGACAATGAAAAACATTTAATACCCCATACTCACAACCTCCATCAAAGCATATGTGATACAGCTACAGTTTTTGTAATCATTGCATTCAGTTTCTCTTGCATGGTACCACACTGATGAAGCTTGTAATAAAAGCATAAATTTGGGTTGTTCAAAGTCAGTCCAAGCCAAATTTATGATCATTCAAATTGAAGGGGTTTTTTTTCCCCAGAAAGACACAGATTCTTCTTGAAACTCAAATATTCAAGTGATGATTTCTCCTTATGAAAGAGTGACTTTCTTGAGCTAAAGTAGTTATTTATAGTCTTTGCCCATCTCTTCATAAAGCTGAGAAAAAAATCCTTAACATAACTGACAAGCAATTAAGTGCTTCTCTTAAATCTTCATGTATTATAGCTCAGGTGGAGAGGGCTTTCCTGTGGATAACAGTGTAAAGATATGTTAGTCAGGGTAGATTAGACTCTGCTGTGGTAACAAAAAAAGAAACCCTGAAATTTCACTGGCTTTTTAACACACAGGTTTATTTCTCACTCATACAAAGTCCTATGAGATGGTTCTTGTCTGAACAACTCTCCTAGATAGATTTCCTCTAAGTGGTGAACTCAGGGATCCAGGTTCCTTGCATTGTGCTCTGCCATTTCAAGTCCTTGGCTTCCAGCTGTGTCAACAGCAGAGCATTTCAGCATAAAAAATTATGAGCGCTATTTATGGGCCAGGCTTGGACGTAGCAGTTATCAATCCTATCCACATTCCATTGGCCAGAACAAAACCATATGGCCCCATTTGGCTAAAAGGAAAGCCAAGGGGAAATAAAGAGGAGCACATGGATATTGATATACAGTTTCTGCCATAATAGATTTTGCTTTTTGTGTAACAGCTTGAATACCTGAAACAAGCCCTCAAGTTGGATTTGCTACAGTTTTAACACCCTTCATACGCTATCCTTATACATCACTTCCAGTCTAAATTATTCTCATGAAGTCCTTCCCTATCTTTGTTAGTTGCATCACTATCCAGCCATTTAATCAAGTCCAAAATTTAAAGTTATCCTTGTTTCCTTTACATGAAAACTAGAAAAAAGGGAGCCATAGCCCAATGCAGGGGTGATTTCAAAGCAGCTTCCACAAATATTACAGTCTTTAGAAGGCATATTCCTATAACCCAAAGATGGGTTGATTGCATTAACCAGTAAACAGTATCCTAAATTTCCCTAACTTCTCATTGTAGTGTGATAGCCCATCAAGACTCCCCTAAGGGGGGACATGTCAAGATGGCACAGCAGATAGACTCACAGCTCACCCTCTCCCACAAATACACCAAGAATTACATCTACAAACCCACTGAATCACACAGAACACCTACTGAACTCTGGCAGAGTGTCTCTCACTTCGAAACACAGGAGGATTCTCACAAAATCCAGTAAGAGAAAAGAAGGAAAAATCAGTGCAGGACCAGTCCTACAGGGAGGGAGCAGCAAAGGAAGAAAGGTACCCTCACACTGGGACACCCTCCTCTCCAGCCAGGAGGTCAGCAGGGAGAGAAGTGGAACTTCCAAGGCTCAGAGGAGAAAGTGGCAGCTGCTTGGCAGACAGAACTAAGATAAACTGGCACGAAGGATCCTGCAGTCCCCAGCCCTAGATGCAGGCTGGTAGGGACAAGCCGGGACTGGCTGCTGGAGATTGGTGAGGAGCCGGGGAGAGGTATGGAGCCCACTCCACAGAGGCAGCCTCAGGGGTGGTGTGAGCTCTGGCTGGGGGTGTGTGCAGAACAGAAATATCTGGGACCCCCATAAAAAACTGCTGGTGTGAATGGTGGGGGAGGGGCACAATGCTGCCACACCATAGCCGCATCTCAGCTTGGCTCCATTGCTGGTGTGTTGAGAGAAGAGAAGTGGGGCTCTGCTGCATGAAGGCAGGGCTGAAAGCTGAATCCTTACCCAGTGGCCCTGCAACTTCACAGGTGGGACTAAGATTTGTTTACAGCCCAAGGCAGAGAGGGTGGATTTCCTCTCTCTGGACTATTTGTGGACCCGTGCCTCTGGGACAAACAGGCAGTGAGCTGAGTTCTGGCGCATGGCGGGTTCAAGTAAGGCCTGCACACCTTACTGTATGCAGAGGTGGGGCTGGGGTCTGCATTGACCCTATGGTGTACCATGGATTCAGGTGTGTGACTGCACGCTCACTACAGCAGGTCCTAATGCCTGACATTGGTGGATCTGCACTAGTGGTTCCTGGGGCCCAGAACCTGGGGACACCAGAGTGGGTGGCCAACATTCCTGCAGCTAAGGCGAGGACAAGGTAGCACCAACAAAGAGTATTTTCTAAGCCCACGTAACAAGTGACAGACAACACAACAGAGGGCACCTCCCAGTGGACATCTCCTGCGGAGGTACACTCAGTGACACTTCTTCCCAGCTGAAGCCCTCCAACCCTGCCTACCACACACCACAGCTCAGAAACGGGCCTAGACGCCTCTATTCCAGCAACAGGGGAGCAGACCTGGCCTCTGTCAAGGCTGTGACAACCACAGAACAAAACAGGAGGACCTGTTCAACAACAGTCAGGGCAGGCTCTGATCACCACACCAACCACATCCCCAATCAAAGGGATGACAGGCAACACACATGGAAGAAAGACGTGGCAACCATCCATACTAAGAACAGCCCTCGCAACAAAACTATTAGATGCACACAGTCTACACAGGAATGCTCCCACTTTAAATAAAAACAAACAAAAATAAAATAGCCTTTCAAGACCACAGTAGATCATTGATACTCCTAAATCCACAAAGCCAGAGAAATATAAGTAAAATGAAGAAGCAGAGGAAGCACTCTCAATTAAAAGAACAAGAGAAGTCCCCTGAAAGAACAACAAGATAGACCTTGACAGTCTACTAGATCATGACTTCAAAAAGGGGGTGATAAAAGCACTGAAGGAAATAAGAGACTATGAATGGAGACAGAGACTACTATAAAAAGGAAAGAGAAACCATAAAGAGGAGCCAATTAAAAACAGAAAACTCAGTAGCTGAGGTAAGAGCCGAGCTAAAGTCAGTCAAAAGCAGACCAGATATTGCAGAGGAACGAATAAGTAACTTTGAAGACAGGATAACAGAAGTTACCCAATCAGAACAGCAGACAGAAAAGCAAGTAAAAACTAATGAAAGCAATATAAGGGACCTATGGGATAATATAAAGTGTGCCAACCTACACATAATAGGGATCCCAGAAGGAGAAGGAAGAGAAAAGGGGATTGAAAAGGTATTTGAAGAAATCATGACCGAAACTTTCCAAACCTAAAGAAGGAAACAGATATCCAAGTCAGGAAGCACAGAGGGTCCCAAACAAGAAGAACTCAAACAGACCTATACCAAGACATATTATAATTAAGATGGCCAAAGTTAAAGATAAAGAAATGATTCTAAAGGCCGCAAGAGAAAAACAAAGAGTTAGTTATAAGAGAACCCCCATAAGGCTTTCAGCTGATTTCTCTACACAAACACTGCTGGCCAGAAGGGAGCAGCAAGATATATCTAAAGTCCTGAATGAGAAAAGGCTGCAACCTAGGATACTCTCCCTGGTAAGACTATCCTTTAGGGTAGAAGGAGAGATAAAGAATTTCACAGACAAGCAAAAACTAAAAGAATTCAGCAATACTAAACCTATCCTAAAAGAAATATTGAAAGCTCTACTCTAAATAGAAAAGAAGCAGGAAGCTATAGAAATGAGAAAACCATAATTGGAAATGTGATAACTACAATAAGTTGCAAGAGAATAAACATGAAGACGTAAAAAAATTAAAGAAAGACATCTCATAAACGATGGGAGAGGGGAGCAAGAAAATATAGATTTTTTTTCCTCTCTCTTCTTTTTTTTCTTTTTCTTTTTTTGTCTTCATTCTTTTTAGGATGTGTTTGAACCTACATGATTACCAGTCTAAAACAAACAGATATAGTAAGGGGTTAACATACTTGAAAAACAAGGTAACGGCAAATCAAAAGCATATAATAGAGTCACAAAAACCAAAAAGAAACCAAGCTAATATGAAAGAAAATTGTCAAACCAGAAAAATACCATACGATATCATTTATATGTGGAATCTAAAAAAAAGACAAATGAACTTATTTACAAAACAGAAATAGACTCACAGACAGAAAACAAACTTATGGTTACCAGGTGGGAAGGGATAAATTGGGAGTTCGAGATCTGCAGGTACTAACTAATATATACATAATAGATAAACAACCAGTTCATACTGCATAGCACACGGAACTATATTCAATATCTTGTAGTAACTTATGGTGAAAAAGTATATGAAAACGAATATAGGTATGTTCATGTATGACTGAAGCATTATTCAGTACACCAGAAACTGATACATTGTAAACTGACTTTATTTCAATAAAAATATTTTAAAAAATTCCCCTAAAGGGAAGAGGGTGCCCCAAATATCCAATGTGAGTATTCAGGTCTGCTTAGCAGTCATATTTCTCACAATCAATTAAGAAACAGACATTCTAATGCATATACCAGTATGTCATGAGTTGGATCATTCATTTATTCACATATTCAACAAATATTTAGTGACTGCCTACTAGGCTACTATGTGCCATGGCACTGTTCCAAGTGCCAGAAGTATCGAAGTATACAAAATAGACAAAACCCCAACCTCATGAAGCTTATGTTCTAGTGGGCTAAAGAAAGACAGATTTTTAAGAAAAATATAGGGTATGTCAGATAGTGATAAATTCTATAAAGAAACATAGAGAAAGCATGGAAGGGGCAATGATGAGAGTAGAAAGGGCTATTACGAGGAAATTCCAATAATGTAAATGAGAGACAATAAATTTTAAAGAGAAAAATGAGTGTTAGGCACAACTATAAGATTTTTGGCCTGAGTTACTGAGAAAAAAAAAAAGCAATTCCATTTACTGACACAGGGAAGACTAGGGGAGAAGTAGATTTGGTGGAAGATCAGGGTTTTTGTTTGAGACACATTGGGCTTGAGATGCCCAACAGATGTCTAAGTGAAGCTATTAAGGAGGCATCTGGGTATGATCAGGGGAGGATTCCAGGCTGGAGATTTGAGAGTCATCAGGACATAGATGGTATTTAAAGCCACAAGACTAGATGAGATCACCATGGAAATCAGTTTAAATAGAGAAGAGGCTCAAGGACTGAGCCTGGAGCACTCCAATATTTAGAGGGTGTAGAGATGAGGAAGAACCAGCAAAGGAGACTGAGAAGTAGTTATCAGAGTCAGCTCCCCAAATCAGCTCATGCCAGGGTACACTGATAAAGCTGAATTTCTGGATCCACAAAGCTGAGGAACAGATAGCAGGGGCTCCCACCAGGGTACTACTGACCTGTGAAATCTGGCTAGTCAGCCAGCTTTTCCCTTTGACATCTTTGAAATGCGACATACCTCGTGCAAATTAAATGCAAAATAGCAGCAGCATGGCAATATTGTTGTAAATAGGACTTCAATCTCTGGTTGGGGACACTAAACACCAGAACCACGCATGCCACACGTGCAGGAAGAGCTCAGCCCTGTGCCCCTTCCAACCAGGCCCTCAGGCCAATCTTGGAGAACACCCACAAGAGACACTGAGAACCATTCCCAGTGCCCCAACAGCAAATGGCTACATGGCTCACTTCAGCCAGCAGCTGCTACGTTCATCACTGCTGTCAACACCAGCTGACGGAGAAGTAAAGGAACACTTAGCACTACATCAGCTGGACCTTACAGCAGGCTATGGTGAGGATGAGGGTTAAGTTAGGGTTAGGGTTGGGTTAAGGTTAGAACTTCCAGTCTGTGATGCGCTAAGTCCCAATAGTCTTGAACCTCTCCTTGGGATGTGCCCTCCACATCCTACTATAACTGACACCGTGGCTGTCTGCTGACCCCTCTAAAGCACGGGCTGTTTATTATCTCATCTCCTCACAGCTAAGTGCCTTAGAGCATGCCAAGAGATGGAGCTAGAGCTCTCTTGGCTCCCCAAGGCCGCTTTCTGATCTTTGCTCCTCCCCACTCTTGAGAAATCTCCGGCTCCTCCTTGGCCTCCACCATCCTGTTATTTCATCCTCTCCCCATCCTGATGGTGGTCTTCTGTCACCCTCCTGGTCACTGCCCTCATTTATGAAGGCTTTAGTTCTACTATCTGTACTCTTAGTCCCAACTTGTCCCAACATTCTCAGTGATCTCAACATTCATAAGGTCAACCACCCAGCACCCTGGCCTCTTGTTCCCTTAATCTGCCCATTGCCAGTGATCGCTGCCACTTTGCAAAGCACTTCACAACCCGGTGCACCAGTATGGAGCCCTGTATCTTGAAGGTCAATATACATCAATGCATTCTTTTCATTCACACATCAACACATGATTTCCAGAAGCTGACAAACCTTTAATACAGGAAGTATATAAAGGCACATATAATTTTTATTAGGAATTAGGCCTATGCTTCATTCTCTTCTGTTTTGTTTTCCATTGAACTCACCATGGGTCAGTGTCTACAAATGGGATTTTAAAGTTTAACAGTGGATGAAAACAAACCCTCAACAATACAAAACTACACATGCACAAGGTTATGCATTGCAACATTGTTTGTAATTGTAAAATATTGGATATAACCTAAATGTTCATTCCTAGCTGTGTGATAGAATAAACTATGGTACATCCATACAGTAGAATACTATGTGGCTATAAAAAAAAGTAAGAACAATATCTACCAACTGAGTTGGAGTAACTCCCAGGATATAGTATATAGTGAAAAAAGCAAAGTGTCAAAGTTATATCTATAGAATGTTACCTTTTATTTAATAAAAGGAGATATTTTCATATAAGCACCTGTACATGAATGCTCACAGCAGCTTTATTCATAAGAGCCAAAAACTGGAATCAGCCCAAACATCCACCAATGGATGTATAGCTAACCAAATCGTGGTACATCCATACAACGGAATATGACTGAGCAATAAAAAGGAAGAAACTACTGATGAACACAGCAACATGGGTGACTCTCAAAGGCATCATGCCAAGTAAAAGAGCCTGTCTCAAAAGGTTACATGTTATATGTTTCCATTTATATGACATTCTTCAAGGTCACAATTGTAAGAACAGGCAATAGATCACTGGTTACCACAGCTGGGGGTGGAGGAGGCCTTGATGACAAAGGGGCAGCACATGAGGATTCTGGGGGCTGATGGAGCAGCTCTGTATCCTGATTGTGGGGCTGGTCACCCAGATCTATACATGTGTTAAAACACATATAACTAACTCTACACCAAAACAAGGTCATTTTACTATATGTACACAAATTGCAAAAAGTGTAGAGGTGAAGCTGCTGAATAAAATGTGATGAGGTTAGTCCTAGGTCTTTAGATAGGTACTAGAGATGTATCATTTCATCACCTGGACCATCTCTTAGTGTTGTAAAAATATCAGCAGCAAAGAAACTAAAAGTATTGTGTGACTACTATGAAAAACCATTGAAATTTGGATTACCATGGCCAGGTAATGGGAGCAAATGAAATTCCATTACGTGAAATATGTCTCCCCAACATAGTTCCTGATTTAGAGTTAAGTATTCAATAAACATTTATGGGATGCATAAATGAGTGAGTGAATGAATGAATGAAAAGGCTCACACATTTTGATATGAAACTTTCCTGCTTCAACATCATCAAAAATTTTAAAGCAGAACGGAAGGACATTAAAGCATTGCTTCAAGATAAATATAGTGCACCAAAGGAGAATAATGCAAAAGCTGTGGAAGCCACCCTTTCTAGTGTTATATTTAACTGCAAAGGTTAGAGCTGCTGAAGTCATTGTTGACGCACTTGCCAAAACCGCAGCTAAAGACGTGGTGAAAATGATGATTGGGGAAAAGTGTCTCTGGCAAATATCAGAGTTCACTTTAGGATTACAGATGTGGCTAGAAATTTAAAATGGCAAATATTCAACTTCTGACAAGGCTGATATTATTCACTGAGAACTAAGGAATCCACCAATCTTGTGAGCCTAGTTAATCTTTTGCTATTTATCCTATATGACCTAAATAAATAATTTCATGAAGACATTATGTTCTGCTAATCTTTTCCAACTTCTAGAATTGAAAAAGAGGTTTCTTTCTTTCCTTCCTTGCTTTCTTCCTTCTTTTCCCCCTTTCTTCCTTCCATCCTTCTTCCTTCATTCATCTAACTAATGATTACTGAGCACTATGTGCCCATCAGTGTTCCAAGCATAGGGGCACAGATGTGAAAAGAGACAAGATCTCTTCCCTCATGGATCTTATATTCTGGTAGCTGGAAGGAGATGATAAACCAACAAAAGAAAAAGAGCAGATAGGGATACATGCTACACAGAGAACTGCAATGGGGTGATGTGGTAGAGTGAATGAGGGCTGTGTAGACTGGGTGGTCAGGTCAGCCCTCTGACAGGATACAACATTTAAGCTGAGCTCAGAATGACAGGAAAGAACCACCTCTGCAAATAACTGAGGAAAAAACTTTCCAAGCAGAGGGAAAAACTAGAGCAGTGATTCTCAAAAGGAATGGCACTGCCTCCTAGAGGGCATTTAGGGAACTAGGGGGAGGGATGTGGCAGCGGTTGGGGTACTCTACAAGCATTTAATGGGCAGGGTCAGGGATGCTGTGTATCTGCAATGAACAAGACTGTCCTGAATCCCTCATGGCTTTCAAAGATCCAACCAGACATCCATGTCAGTGGAAAAGCTGTTTATAATTATCAGAGTTGAAAACTCTGCTTAACTCATCAAGAAAAAAAGGGAGAGGGCCCAAATCAATAAAATCAGAAATGAAAAAGGGGGGGAGGGTATAGCTCAAGTGGGAGAGCACATGCTTAGCATGCACAAGGTCCTGGGTTCTACTCCAGTACCTACACTGAAAAACCAAATAAATAAATAAACCTACTTCCCCCTGCAAAAAAAAAAAAAAAAAGCTTTAAAAAAAAAGAAAGAAATGAAAAAGGAGAAGTTACAACCAACACCACAGAAATACAAGGGATCATAGGAGGCTACTATGAGCAACTATACACCAACCAAAAGGACAACATAGAAGAAATGGACAATTTCTTAGAAAGGTACAATTTGCCAAGACTGAACCAGGAAGAAATAGAAAATATGAATAGACCAATTACCAGTACTGAAATCAAACCAGTAATTTAAAAATTCCCAACAAAGAAAATTCCAGGATGAGATGGCTTCACGGGTGAATTCTATAAGACATTTAGAGAAACATTAACCCCTATCCTTCTGAAACTATTTCAAAAAATTGCAGAGGAAGGAACACTTACAAACTCATTCTATATGGCCACCATCTCCCTGATACCAAAACCAGACAAAGATATCACAAAAAAAAAAGAAAAAGAAAATTACAGGCCAGTATCACTGATGAACATAGATGCAAAAATCCTCAACAAAATACTAGCAAATTGACTCCAAAAACTATATGATCATCTCAATAGATGCAAAAAAAAAGCTCTTGATAAAATTCAACATCCATTTATGATAAAAACTTCCAGAGAGTGGGCATAGAGGGAACATACCTCAACATAATAAAGGCCATATATGACAAACCCACAGCTACATCATACTCAATGGTGAAAAGCTGAAAGCATTTCCTCTAAGATCAGAAACAATATAAGGATGCCCACTCTCACCACTTTCATTCAACATAGTTTTGGAAGTCCTAGGCATAGCAATCAGAAAACAAAAATAAACAAAAGGAATCAAAATTGGAAAAGAAGTAAAACTGTCACTGTTTGCAGGTGACATGATACTATACATAGAAAATCCTAAAGATGCTAACAGAACACTACTAGAGCTCATCAATGAATTCGGTAAAGTTGCAGGATACAAAATTAATATACAGAAATCAGTTGCATTTCTATACACTAACCATGAAATATTAGAAAAATAAATTAAAGAAACAATCCCATTTACCACTGCATCAAAAAGAATAAAATAACCTAGAAATAAACCTACCTAAGGAGGCAAAGGATCTGTACTCTGAAAACCATGAGGCACTGATGAAAGAAATTTAAGATGATACAAACAGATGGAAAGATATACCATGTTCTTGGATTGGAAGAATCAATATTGTTAAAATGGCCGTATTACCCAAGGGAATATACAGACTTAATGCAATCCCTATCAAGTTACCAATGACATTTTTCACAAAGCTGGAACAAAAAAAAAATGTTAAAATTTGTATGGAAACACAAAAGAACTCCAATAGCCAAAACAATCTTGAGAATAAGAAGCAGGGCTGAGGGAATCATGTGCCCTGACTTCAGACTATACTACAAAGCTACAGGAATCAAAACAGTATGGTACTGACACAAAAACAGACACATAGATCAATGGAACAGGATAAAAAGTCCAGAAATAAATTCATGCACTTATGGTCAATTAATCTATGACAAAGGTGGCATCAATATACAATGGAGAAAAGACAGTCTCTTCAATAAGTGGTGCTGGGAAAACTGAACAGCTACAAGTAAAAGAATGAAATTACAACATTCTCTAACACCATATACAAGAATAAACTTAAAGACCTAAATGTAAGACTGGATACTATAAAACTCCTAGAGGAAAATGTAGGCAGAACACTGTTTGACATAAACTGCAGTGGTATTTTTTTCAAACCAGCTCCTAAAGTAATGGAAATAAAAGCAAAACTAAACAAATTGGACCTCATTAAACTTAAAAGTTTTTGCACAGCTAAGGATATCATAAACAAAATTAAAAAACAACCTACAGAATGGGAAAAATATTTGCAAATGATGTGACCGATAAGGAACTAATTTCCAAAATATACAAACAGCTCGTACAGCTTAAAATGAAAAAAAAAAAGCAACCCAATCAAAAAATGGGCAAAAGACCTAAATAGACATTTCTTCAAAAAAGACATCCAGAAGGCCAACAGGTACATGAAAAGATGCTCAATATCACTAATTATTAGAGAAATGCAAATCAAAACTACAATGAGATATCACCTCACACCAGTCAGAAAGGCCATCTTTAAAAAGTCTACAAATAATAAATGCTGGAGAGGGTGTGGAGAAAAAGACACCCTCGTATACTGTTGGTAGAAATGTAAACTGGTGCAGCCACTATGGAAAACAGTGTGGAGGTTCCTTAAAAAAATAAAAATAGACTTATCATATGATCCAGCAATCTCACTCCCGGGCATATATCCAGAGGAAGCTATAATTTGAAAAGACATATGCACCCCAATGTTCATAGCAGCACTATTTACAACAGCCAAGACATGGAAACAACCTAAATGTCCATCAACAGATGACTGGATAAGGACACACACACAGACACACACACACACACATATACACACACACATATATACAATGAAATATTACTCAAACATAAAAAAGAATGAAATAATGCCATTTGCAGCAACATAAATGGACACAGAGATTATTATATTATGTGAAGTAAGTCAGACAGAGAAAAACAAATATCATATGACGTCATTTATATGTGGAACTTAAAAAAAAAAGAAAAGATACAAATTTTATTTACAAACCAGAAGTAGACTCACGGACATAGAAAACAAACTGTGGTTACCAGAGTGAAAGCAGGGGAGGAAAGGACAGATTAGGAGTTTGGGATTAATAGATATACATTACTATATACAAAACAGATAAACAATAAGGACCTACTATATAGCACAAAGAACTATATTCAATTTCTTGTAATGAACTGTAATGGAAAAGAATCTGAAAAAAATATATATATATACACATATATATATGTATATGTATAACTGAATCTACTTTGCTCTACACCTGAAACTAACATTGTAAATCGACTACACTTCAGTAAAAAATAAGAATTTTTAAAAAAAGGAAAGAAAACTCTGCTTAACTCATAAAGACAAAATATTTTTCGCACAGTGTTTATGTACGTGGAATTTCCCAGGAATGCAATTACCATGTAAATAGAAAGCAGATTGTATTTTGTTTCATTCAGAACCTCACCAAGAGTTGTTCAACATTTCAAAACCAATACCTCCCTGATAACAAAGTAAATGTCACTGAAAACACTGCCCCTAATGGGAATGCCTCGGAGAAAATCCACGGTGGAGGAGAGATTTCTTTAAATTGATAATACACACCCCTGTTAAAAAGAAAAGAGGGAGAAAGCAAACAGTACAAAAGCGCACACAGGCAAAAGTCAGTCTCCCTTCCACCTCTGTTCTCATCTCTCCCAGTTTTTATCCCTAGAAATAATCTGATTATCAGGGTCTTTTTAATCCTTACAGAGAATTATCTCCTTTTTGTTTAGAAGGAAGTGAGGGAGGGAGGGGAAAAATCCATATAAATGAGTATTTGTCTGAGCATGGAAAAAAAAAGATGAGGAAGGGTACACGTGTGTGCCTGCATGCACACATACACACACACATCAAGCTCTTAATGTTGATTGCTCTAATGTTACCTCAGAGCATGTGCAGGGGGAACTTAACCTTCTTTAATACACTTCTGTACTGTTTTTCTCGGTACGACAGGTATACACTACTTTTGCAATTTACAAAATTCCATAAGGTTAAAGAATAAAATACAAATTAAGAGAGCAGGAATCAACCAATATTGGCATAAATACAGCAAGATAAATTATAATCTTAGAAACATCAGTAAGGTGGTGGGAAGGGATAAACTGGGGATGAATATGAAAAGGAATAGACGTATGTATAAATGTATAAGTGAATCACTATGTAGTACACCAGAAATAAACACAACATTGTAAATCGACTATACTTCAGTAAAAAAACAAAAGAAACATCAGCAAGTTAAACTAAGGTAATGAGCTGAGAGAGTTCACTCAGTGAGACGAGAAACAAAAAAATGAGAGTTGGAGAATCAAAAACTGTTGGCACCTCCCAGGGCCTGACTAGGGGGACAGGAGGCTGCCTACTGGCTTGAATCAGCCAGCCACCCTTTCTCCTCATGTTACAATACTACTTGTAAGATTATTTTATTATTTTATTACTGCCTCTTTCCCTTTTTTTTTCTTTTTTAGTTATCACACATTTATTTTTAACACAGCATCCCGATTTCACATTATGTGCCTTTTCCAAAGTTGGAGATCCTTAACTTACTGTGTTCATCACAGACTCTCCAACAAGTGTGAAAAAGAGGCAAGGAGGTTATCTTGATTCTACAAGTCACAATCCAAATACAGGACACCCTCGGGGACTGATTTATGTTTAAGATCAATCTACATAATGTTGCCAGTGCTTAAGAGCAAATGAATGAGACTGTGGCTGAGTAAAATATTAACACACCTTGTTATGTTAGCACATTATCATGAAAAGACAGAAGGCAGCAAATCAAAATTTTGCTGCGACTCATTTTACTGTTCGATGTACGTGTGTGTACCTGTTGTGAAAAATTATACACTTTTGCTTTAGAGGTTAAAATAGACCATCAACTCACGATCTCTCCTGGCCCCTAGCTGTTGGCTCGTCTTGCCTGTGGCTCACTTAAACATCTTATTCGTGCTGGGAAAAAAAAAGAAGGATGGCAGTGCTAAAAAAGCAAAGGGCATACTCTGTTCTCAAGGTGGGTGCAGCTGAATCTCTCACACAAGTTGCCTTAAAACAAAACCAATGGAGCCAATCTCCATACAATATAGTTATTATATCAACTGTTTCATTCCCAGGGCAGAGCTCCTGGAAGGAGCTTTAGAATCTGGTCCCGTGGTCCAACAGAGTGCTTTAGAACACAGCTGGTACCTGAAGATCCCTTACTGTAGTCTCCAAATTCCAATTCCAACCCTCTTAAAAGCCAGTATCCTCTGGTCCTCAGAGTCATAAACCTACTTTCTCCAACCTCCCACAGCTGTGAAATTAGCTTAAGCAAGACAGGAGAATTCACAAAACAAGAAATATAAGCATCCCCAGTGGCTGAGAGCCGAGCAAGGCTTCTGTAACTAGAACAGGTCCTCTCTGTCTAAACCCTGCAACGCCTTTTAGAAGAGATTCTTTTATCATCATGTCTATTAGTAAATGTAGAAAATAACGATATAAACCTAAAAGCAACTGTGTACCTGGGATGTCTTATACTAACAGACTGCTGGACTGCCTTTTCATTATTATTATTGATATGGCTTTTTAAAAAGAGAAAACAGGGAGAAATATGGAACTTTTTTAACTTATCAAAACGATTCTTAAACTCTGGCCAAGTCACTCCTAGCCCTTCTTTGCCTTTGTTGTCCTCTTAGCTAACAGAACCACTGAATATGTCCCTACTCGAGTTACACTCTGCAGTGGCAGTGGACGTACAGCATAGCTGATAGTGGAGGTTGGCACAAAACCAGACATAGATTTGAATCCTGACTGCAGCTGTGTCACCTAGAGCAAATCAATCTCTCTGTCTTGGTTTCCTCTTCTGTAAAATAGCATCTAATCATAGCTAACACATCTATACACTTACCTATATGGTTGTTCATTTAATCCTTACAACCCGTAGATGAAGCAACTGAGGCTCAGAGAGGTTGAGTGACTTCCCCAAGGTCTCACAACTGCTAAACTGCAGAGCTAAGATTCTAACAAAGGTTGGAGGCCAGGCTCTAGCCTCCACAGCCTCTCCAACTGACAGCAATAAATGAGGCACATCTACTAAGAGCTGTTTTGAGGATTAAATGAGATAATGTATTGAAAAGCCTAATACTTGATACCGTGTTTATGTTATAGAAGGTTTTTTCCTTCTGCACTGGGAAATCTGTAAGGCGCTTTCTCAGGGAAGAAAACAAGTTGGAGGGACAAGAACAGAGGCGAGGGGAGAAAGGGGGCGAGGTGGAATGTGGAAAGGGAGAAAGGAGGTAAACAAGGCGGGGGAGGGGAGCGGGGTGACGCTGAATACTCAGGACACAAGAGGTCGAGCGGGCTAGGCCTGGAGAGAACACGGGGACTCTCAGCGGCAAACAGAAACGGGCCGGCCAAAGAGCAGACATTAAACCGGAGCGGCCTCAGCCCCGGGCCGGCCTCACCTCCAGGCCCGGCCTCCTCAACCCCTCCCGAGCCTCAGGCAGGCTCGGCCCGGGAGAGGACCCGGCTTCCCGTCCGGGCCGCGGGTCCGCCCCACGCCGGGCGGGGCCTGGCCCGCCCCCTGCGCCGGGAACCCGGGAGCCCCAGGCCCGAGCCACGCGATCTGCGGGCCGGCGGGGGCCTCGGGCCGGCGGGGCGCGATGGCGACTTGGCGGCGAGACGGCCGGCTGACGGGCAGCCAACGGCTGCTGTGCGCGGGGCTGGCGGGGTCGCTCAGCCTCAGCCTCACCGCGCCGCTGGAGCTCGCCACCGTGCTGGCCCAGGTCGGCGTCGTGCGCGGCCGCGCCCGGGGGCCGTGGGCAGCGGGGCTCCGCGTGTGGCGGACCGAGGGGCCCCGCGCGCTGTGGAAGGGGAACGCGGTGGCCTGCCTGCGCCTCTTCCCCTGCAGCGCCGTGCAGCTGACCGCCTACCGCAAGTAAGAGCCGGGCGCGGGCCGCGAGGGCGGCGCGGGCGGCGTGGGCGGGGCCCAGGGCCCGGGAGGCCGCCGCCGTGGTGCCGCGGGGGTTCCGCTGGGGGTCCCGCGGCCCGACGCCGCCGAGGTACCCGGGATCGGGGTCGGGCGGTGCGCCACGGCCCGCTTCCGGATCGCGTAGGAGCCCCTTGGGCCCGTCTGGCCAGACGGCGACATCTATGACCCCCAAAGCTCAGTCCCCAGGTCTTTTACGTTCTCTTAGGATTCCTGCCCCGCCGGGTACAGTTCTGTGCGGGCGCAGCTCTGGCGCAGAGAGGCTGACCGGGTTGGATGGGCGAGGAGGTGGAAGGGGAGCCAAAGGAGATTTGGGGGAAGGAGTGAAGAGATCTCCGGAGAGATGGCTCCTAACCCTTCCCACCGTCTACCAACTTGGAAATTTTGCCTTGGCTGGCTTAGGACAGAGATCCTTTTGAAGGTGCGTGTATGGAAGTGTGTCCGTGTGATCAAAGCCCCCGGAAGAAAGTGCTCGCTAGGGGCAGAGAGCCCAATCTATGGCGACAAAAAGGCCACGGAGTTCTGCACCCCACGCCAGAAGCTGGCCTTTAGGGCTCAACAGGCTGCAGCTTCCCCTCCCCAAACTGCAAACAGCCCCACTCGCTGCCCACTGGCCTCCTTTTGGGCTTTTAACATCTTCTCCCACAACAGCTGCCTCTTAGGAAAACATCTAAATATGTAATGCAGGATGAGCTTTAAAGCTTCCTCAGAGCTCAGAGATCTTTGCATTTTAACTGGAAACAAAGACTAAAAGAATGAAATGGTAGTGATGTAATTTCAGGGAGAAGGGATGTTTCTATATTTGGCGGGGGGGGAGGGCAGGACGGTTTCTGTGTTCCTCATTGGGTGGGCACGGTGCCAACTTCAAAGACGGCCTTGGTTGGGAATTAGAGAAACAGCACACAGTCTTGACCACACAGGTCAGCCTTGGAGGCTGACAGTCAAAGGATTTTGCCTTTAGCTCTGGGAGTCCAGAAGTGGAAGTCTCACCTGGCAGCTGACAAGCCCTAGGGAATCTTCCTTATCACTACTAGGTCTTTGAGGCTAGCGCTCATTTCACTTATGCCTCGGAATAGAGCTCTTTCCCCCCCAGCCCCGTTGCCCTCAGCAGCATCTGGCCTGCAGTCTGTAAACAGTTCTCCTCTGAGTTTTAATGATTCAGTTTCTCCCCACTTCACTCCATTCTCCACAAAGTAGTATGGAAATCTTCCTTTGGAATGTGTACCAAGAGGAGGGAGGCAAAACTTCAAAGGCTGGTTTAAGTATTGTGGCTTTGCTGCTCACCATCTAGAATATATACAGTCATCCCCCAGTATCTGCAGAGGGGATTGCTTCCAGGACATCCCCACACACACACACCAAAATCCACAGATGCTCAAATCTGTTATATAAAATGGAGTAGTATTTGCATATAACCTACACACATCCTCCTACATACTTCAAATCATCTCTAGATTGCTTATACCACCTAATGCAATATAAATACTATGTAAATAGTTGTAAATACTATGTAAATATTTGCTGATATGCAGCAAATTCAAGTTTTGCTTTTTGGAACTTTCTGCAATTTTTTCCCTGAATATTTTCAATCCATAGTTAGTTGTAGAGCCCATGTATACGGTGAGCTGACTGCATATCATTGGCTTTTTAACAGCTTTATTGAGATACCATTGACACAGAAAAATTGTATACAGCTTGATGTTTTGATATATGTACATTGTGAAATGATCACCACAATCGAGCTAATTAACATATCCATCTCCACCTAGTTACCATTTTATGTGTGTGTGTATCGTTGGATTTTACAACTCTTGCCTCCTGCCCTGTAAGGTCCACAAGGCAGGAAGTATTATGCCCATTTTACAGATGCAGAGTTGGGCTCAGATTGGCCACACCACTCATCAGTAACAGAGCTGAGCCCCACCACCTGGCCTTCTGACTCCAATTCCCATGCCCTGTTACATCATGCTGCCTTTCTCTCTGCACTCATTAAGTGCCCACTGTGTGCATGATGCTTGAGACAATGCAAGGATGAAAGGGGCATGGTCCCTGTGCCCCAGAGCTTACAAAGCAATGGAATAACCATTCTATGTTCGTAGCATGTGACTACCAAGGATAAAGTCCTATAGAAATTCACACTTCTGATGAGGGAGGTAGAGGAGATGTGAAGACTTCACAGCAGAGAAAAAACATCTGAGTTTGGGCTTGGGAGAATGAGTAGGAGTTTTCAGGCAAAGATGGGGAGAAAGATATTGCCAGTAATGCCAAGAGCAAAGGCACAGAGGTGGGAAGGCATGCAGCCCGACTGGAGCATAAGGTGTGTCTCTGGCTATAATGGGAAATACAGCCAGAAGAGCAGGTTGGAATGAGATCTTGGAGGGCCAGATTAAGGAGTTTGGACTTTACTTGGAATGCAAAGGTAGCTGTGGTGGGGGGGAGGTTGATGGGAGGAATGCTGTGATTAAAGCAATTCAACAGGGATTACTGTCACCTGGTAGCAGGCGAGGATGACTAGAGAGGAGGAAGACTAGGGGTGGCAGGACCAGTTAGGAACCTGCTGCACTAGCCCATGTGGTGGCTGAGGGCACCTGAAATAGGCTGGTGACAGTGGGAATGGAGAAGATGAGATGTGTGGGAGAGAAAGAATGGATAATTACCCAGGCTAGGTCTGCTAATTTTTTTCTGCAAGATTAGTTTCTGGAAACTAAAAAGGAAATATTTCAGTGATGGACAGCAAAGTGATTGATTAATCATGGTGCCATCCTTCCTACGTAAAGACAATACCTTTGGTCCATCATTACACTGACTAATCTCTACCCTCCTGACCATGAATTTGCAAATCAGTTCTTTGAGGGTAATAGTACAGCCTATGATTATGGATTTGAACAAAGCAGAAACATCCAGAATGTTCAGCGAATGGAGCGGTTCAGTGATTTGTCCACAAACACAATTAATGGCAGAGCTAGAGCTTGAAACCAGGTCTTCTCGCTCCTTAGTCCAGGGCTCTGCCCAGCACTGTGATGCTGAAGTGTCTCCTTACTTGGATTTCCAACTAAAAGGATCCACTCAGTAGAGTCTATTAGGAACTAGGTCCTTGTACTAAACAAATAAAACCTAACACAGTGGATGGCTTTCAAAGAAATCACACAGTAGACCCTCACCCAACGTTATGCCACAACTGTTTGTCTAGCTGTATAAACATTGGTTTGGGTCGCTGAAACTCTGAAACTGTTCATAACCAACACCATTTCCTTATTGTGCAATGGACTCATGAGCTTGTGTTTGGCTGTTAACCTGTGTTAGGTTGAAGTGTTGACAGTTCTAACTACATGTAACCAGGGTGTGTGTAATATCCGTGTGCCTGAAAGGAAGGGGTTACTGCTGTTCATCAGCTTATCCAGTCTCGCTGGAAGAAGCTTCTGTGCGTGTGTGGGAGTGGGAGGAAGAGCAGAAAGGGGAACACTGCTGCCCCAGCCAATCAGACAAGAGCTTAAGATGCAGGGACCAGGATGACATCATTGATGGCCTATCAGGGTTGCCTGCCTTGACTCTGATTATAGGAGGAACGATGTGTAGTCCTGGTCTCCGTATCAGATAGTAAGAGTCTGAAAAGAAAGGACTTTCTTTGGTTTTTCTTTTTAATTTTGTGTATTGGATAGTAAGACCCTACTTTATCAAACAAACTGATAAAAGACAGGGTTCCTCTTCCCAATTTATGTCATTCAGTGAACCAAGGGCCTAATTCCCCTCCTGTTGCCCCTATTAGTCATCTCTTTGGCAGGACTGCTGAACCCTCTTATGATCTATGCTGAATACGAGCACAGTGTCTGGCACGTTGTGGATGTTCAGTGACTGGGTAATGAATTCATTAGTGTCCTGGAAGTGGTGAGTGGGGTGGGGAATAAGGGTGAGGTGATAAGAATGAACAGTGTTTCTTTTGGCATTCAAACTCCTCCTTCTTCTAGGTTGTTCCAGCTTGCTGCAGACCAGCCCTCCAGACAAGCATTTCTACTTCGTCTCCCCTCCCCCTGCTAAGCTTCCTCTCCACTTGATTGGCCAGGGGAGAGCAGAGGGAGAAGCAGGGAAGGGTGCAGGCACTGAAACTGAGGCAGATGGCCCATTGGTGAATGCTAGCTTAGTTACCTGCATCTTTAAAAGGTAGCTGGTCATCTCAAATGACTGTTTCAGCTGGCGCAGTTAAGGTCAGTTGACAAAATGAAGTCAAGACTTTCCTATAGCTTGAAGGAGACGTTTTTAATCAATGAGGGTTGACTTGAGAGCAAAGGAGCTGTCCCAGATCCCCTTCAGTGATGTCACCCGAACAGCCACACGTCTTATTTATCAGGCAGGGGGCCCTGGCCTGGGCCAAACTGAAAAAGCAGGAAATACACCTTTTCTCTGGAGCTTTGAAAGCCAAAGAACTGGGATGCTCTCATTTTTTTCAAAAAGATACAATGCCTTTATTTTAGCCTAGCTCTGTTCACTTTCCTTTTATTCAAATCCTTGCTCTCCCTCTCCTCCTCCCTCACTCTGACAGAAAACATTATTTTTCCTGGTTTCCAAGCCCTTTTGTATTTTGTCTTCATCAGCAAGAATAAGCAAAATTCCTTTGCTTTCTGGCCAGGGAACGTGCACCGTGTACAAGTGCCCTTACGATTCCTGCTGAGGTGGGCCCTCATGACTGGGAATGCACTGCTTCCAAAAAGAGATTATAACAGAGTGACTTTCTGTTTTGCATTTAGAAAAGTCCACCCAAAGCCATTTTTTACTAAATTATGAAACTACAGAAAAACACAAAGAATAGTCTAGCAAACACTCATACCCACCATGCAGAATTGACAACATGAAATATATTTAGTTTAAAAGATACTTCAAGTATCTCTTTTTAATACAAGAAATAAAATACTAGAGATAAAGCTGAAGTCCTCTTCATTCTCATCCCCAGTCCCATCCACTCTCCACCTTCCTGGAGGTCTGTTTTATAATTCTTCATGTGTATCTATAGCTATCCATGATTACTCTAAGATATGGTTTTGTGGATGTGTTTCTTAATTTAAATATAGTCAGCCCTCTGTATCTTCAGCTTCTGCATCCATGTATTCAACCAATCACAGATCAAAAATATTTGGGAAAAAAATTCCAGAAAGTTCCAAAAAGCAAAACTTGAATATACCATGCTCCACAACTATTTACATAGCATTTACACTGTATTAGGTATTATAAGTAATCTAGAGATGATTTAAAGTATACTAGAGGGCAAATACTACACCATTTTATATGAGGGACTTGAGCATCCACAGATTTTGGTATCTGTGGAGGGTCCTGAAACCTGTGGATATAGAGCGACAATGTGAGATAGTTACCATACACTAAAGGTCACTCTGCAGCTTGCTTTTTTTACTCAACTTTATGCTTTTTATAACTTATCCATGTTAATATATAGTTCTAAAGCTCATTCATTTTAACTGTAGTATCCATTGTATGGATACAATTTATCCATTCCCTTCCCAATGGACAGTTAGATTGTTTGACTTTACTTACAAACAACACATACAATGAAGTATGTGTCTTCATATGTACATGTGCAAAAGTTGCTCTAGGATATGCACCTAGAAATGGAATCACTGGGGTCAAAGTAGGCATTCTTGCAACTGTACTAGATACTTCAGTGACCTACCAATTTACACTTCTACCAGCAGTGAGTGGGAGTTCCTGTTTCCACACTTTCTCACCATCGCTTGATATTATCAGACTTTTTAATCTTTCCCAGTCTGCTGGGTGAGAAATGGTATCTTGTTATTTCTATTTGTCATTTTCCTGACACTGGGTGGGGTGGCATATCTTCTTGTGTAATTATTAAACCAATATATTTTAAAAACTCAATAACTGGGGATGCTCAAATTCACCATTTCAAGCAATTTCATTTCAGTTTCAACAGAATCAAAGGAGGGCATTCCAGTTCAGCATTTACCAAGTACATCTGTTCCTTTACACCCCACAGGCAAGCCAGGAATGACAGTTACACAGATAACAGGGGGAAATGCTTAAGATGAAGTGGGAAGGACTTAGGGTAGTTACAAATAAGAGGGTTAAGAATCTCCTCCTTAGAGCTGACAAGAATTACATAAATATAGTAGAACTGAACATGTTATTCACTAATCGTAATATATTAGTATAGTAATTTTCACTTTGTAAAGGATTTCCAAATGCTGGAAAATGTTGCAGTAAGTAGTGTAGAATAAATCAACTATACCTAAATTTTAAAAAAATTTAAGTAAGTAGCATAGACTACTCTAGCACAATCCATAGCTGATTCCCTTGGGCTTCTCTCCCTGTTTTCTCCCAGGTTTGTCGTGCTGTTCACAGATGACCTGGGCCATATTTCCCAGTGGCACTCCATCATGGCTGGGAGTCTCGCAGGCATGGTTTCCACCATTGTGACATATCCTACTGACCTCATCAAAACCCGGTTAATTGTGCAGAACATGCTGGAACCATCTTACAGGGGGATCTTCCATGCTTTTTCTACTATTTATCAACAGGAAGGCTTCCTGGCCTTTTATCGAGGGGTTTCCCTTACTGTTTTAGGTAAGATGGAACTTTTCACCTTGTCCAAGAAAAGGCTGTGTTCTTTGATATATACAACTGGATTGTATACCTTTGTTGGTAACCAATTAAATCCATTTTACTGACTTCAAGGGATATATATGAATGTATTATAGACATTTGTAACCAGTTAAATCCATTTAACTGAGTCCAAGGTCATATGGATTCAATCCATATAGAGTTGATTAGCTTCATTCTATTCCAGAGCCATACACCCTACTCCTAACATTGGCCTGTTAAACATCCCTGGGAGGTGGGTAGGACAGAGTGGAGATGGCTCAGCATAAATTGATGGGAAGACAATCCCACCCACTCCCCATCTTACTGAGGAATGAGTCTCAGTGTGCAGCCATGCATGTATGAGCACAACCAGGGCAGCAACTGTAGCTTCTGTGATCTTTGGAAACTTTGCCAGGTCATTGGGACCCCCGTTGCCAACCCAGTAGACTTTCACCTTTTATCTGACCTTTGTTGCAGCATTTGATGAGATTGATCACCCTTTATTCTGGAAATTTGGCTTCTAGGACTCCACTGTCTCCTAGATGTCTCTCCCACCTCTCTGCAGCTCTTTCTTGTCTGGCTCATCTGATGCCACTAGCCCCCTACATGTCTCTGCTCCCCCAGCTCCTTCCTTAGCTTTCTTCTCACACTCCGTACCCTCCCTAGGAGGCCTCATCTAAGCTAGTGGGTTGAACAAGCATCATTATACTCTAATGACTCCCAATCTCCTCTCTATAATAACAATGACTAACATCTATTGGTGTTTACTATGTGCCAGGCACTGTGCTAAATGCTCTGCATACAGTTTCTCATTTAAACCTCACTTTACAGATGAAATAGATACTTAGGGAAGCTAAGTAACTTGCCCAAGGTCACATAGATAGAAAGTGGAAGAACCTAGCAATATAACCCCAGAGCCCTCTTTCTTAACCACTGACTACTACTAATTCCCAATGGCAGTACAAATGCCTGCTATTGGACACCCTCACCTGACGCTCCCTTGGCACATCAAAGTCAAGGCTAAACCTGATGTCTTCATTAGTGGCACACCTGCTCCCCTCTTTTGTTCCCTAAAGAACCAAACCGCCTTTCTTTCACTCAGTGGCCCAAACCTGAAGAAACCTAGAGTCGCCTCAACTTGACTCCTCTTCTCCGCTTCAGCTGCCAAGTGCTGTCAGTTTCACCTCTTTTAACTCTCAAGTCTGCCCCCTTCTCCATCCCCATCTTCTCTGCCCCAAGTGACACTCTCATCATCATCCTTCCTACAGACACTTACTAGAGGCTCCTACCTGGTCCCAGTCTTGGGTCTCTCTGCCCAAGTCCACCCTGTGCCCTGCTGCCAGGGTGTGGTGATCTTTCTAAGTGCAAGTTGATCATTTCACCACCCTCTTGCCCCTTCCCTCCTTAAAAGCCTTCACTGACTCCTATGAGCTACAGGGAAAAGCCCAGATTCCTTATGGCAAACTAGATCCTTCAGACCTGGCCTTGGCCAGCTTCTCCTACCCAATCTCCTACCACGCCTCTATCTGCACTCCTGCTTTAGCCATACAGAAATACTTGCATTTCTTGGAAATACCACTCTCTTTGTACATGCTGTTCTCTCTGCCTGCTCTCTCGATATCTGATGAACTCCTACTCGTTCCTCAAGACCCAGTTGAAAAGTTCTGTCTTCTGTGACATCCTTCCTGGTTCCCCCAGGCAAAATTCATCCCTCTGATCCTTGTGTACCTAGAGCACTTTGTACAGCCCTCCTGTTATGGCACATATCAGCTGTCTGTCTCTTCCACTAGATGGTAAGCACCTCCAGGAATTAGCCTACTTACCTTCTTTGTCTTCCTGGCACCTGGCATAAGGCACATCACATAGCATAAGCTCCACATCTTTTTTCTGTTTTTCTTTTTTTCTTTTTTTTTTAATTGAAGTATAGTCAGTTACAATGTGTCAATTTCTGGTGTACAGCATAATATTTCAGTCATACATATACATACATATATTTTCATATTCTTTTTCATTATAGGTTACTACACACGTTTTCCAAATGAAGGAAGATACAGAGTTGGTGCATCATTTTTAATGTGTTTATTAAATAAGTATTACATCTTTCTAAAGATGAGCAACCCCACTAGTGTTAGCCCCTCTTTTAAATCTCATTTTGAGGGAGAAATTTAGTCCCTGTGTAAACTTGAGATTGCTCCCAAAGTTTCTGGAAGTTTCTAAGTGCCAACTCTTGCCCTACCTGCTCACCGTCTTTCCCTAGAAAGATGAGGCTGCCACACAGTGCAGGGTGCCCACTGGACCCTATTATGGCCACATCATTCCTAGAGGCCAGGTCAAGTAACCCCCCTCACCACTACTGTCTCACTTTTCAGTTTTTAAGAATGTTTCTTCTCAGCTAGAGATGAGTCCCTCCTAGCCTCCTAAACTTGGTTAAGTGATGCCCACTAACTTTTTTTTAATGAATGATTTTTTTTCTTCAACACTCTTATGTTTTTAAACTTCAAACACCCAGAAAAGTTAAAAGAATTGAAAACATCCATATACCCACCATATACCATATCCTTCAGTTAACGTTTTGCTCTATATCACAGCTATCCATTTCTGGCCACTCATCACTCATATATTTTTTAGTAATTTCCATGTAAGTTGCAAACATCAATAAACTTTGCCCCTCAACCCTTCAACATGCATATCATTAACTAGAGTTCAATATTTCTTTATGGCTCTCTTAAAAGTAAAATTTACATAGACTACACAAACCTTTAGGGAACCATTTGATGCATTTTGACCAATGACACAACCCCTATCAAAATACAGCATGTCGTCCTCACCCAAGAAAGCTCCTGCTGCTTCGGCTGGAATGATTTTAACAAGCCGAGAGATGGTCCTATTTACTTCCCCTGGGTTCCCCACAGGCATTTATGTTCTCAAGCCAGGTGTCTCCGGAGACATCACAACCTCTCCCTGGTGTTGTTTTTCAGGTGCTGTCCCTTTCTCTGCTGGCTCCCTTCTAGTTTACATGAACCTGGAGAAAATCTGGAATGGACCCCGAGATCGATTCTCTCTCTTCCAGAACTTTGCCAATGTCTGCCTGGCTGCTGCCGTGACCCAGACACTCTCCTTCCCCTTCGACACCGTGAAGAGAAAGATGCAGGTGAGGAGTTATGTTTGAGGGGGTGCCTTGAAGTGTTTGTGGGTGGGTAACAACAGCAAAGAACACTGCGCCTGAGCAGTGCCAGGTTTCCAAGGAGCTAGTGACTGCTCGTACAAACATTCTGCAAACCCCTGTTCCGTGGCATTTCTGCTGCTAACTTAACCTCAGGGCAATGGGCTTGAGTCCAAGCCATCTCCCCATTCCCATCCTCTGCTTTTTTAGGTCTCTGATGAAGCCTCCAGAGGATGTCCATTTTTCTTTTCTCTCTTCCTCATGGCTGCCACTGCCCAGTACATCAGTGCAGCCTCCCATGTCTCCTTTTTCCTGCAGCCTTCATGGCGAGGACACGGCACTCTCCTTACCTCAGTGAAACAGACTGGAAAGAACGAAAATAAGCCAGGGACTATCAATAACAAGGGCCCAGTGGTCCCTGATTCCCCTCCTGGGGAAGTAACTGCATTTAAAATGTGTTGGTGTCTTTGTGGGATTGGACCTGCATTTTCCTAATTATTACCTAAGAGACTCAGTTTCGCTACAGGCCACAGAAGCAAAAGCCTGCTATCCAAGGTCTCCAAGTGAGGAACTGGCTTAGCCTAGGATCAGCCAATTTTTATCAAAGAAAAATCAGAATGGTCCAAGTCACGTTGGGCTTACAGGCAGGTCCACACAGTGGGGTGGACTCAGAATCAAGCAGGGCTTTTCATCTGCCCTGCTCACTCACCGCTAGCCTCCCTTAAAACTCCACATCCACAGGCTTGCCTGCCTTCCTGGCCTCTTCTGGGCAAATCCTGATTTATACAATTGATATATTCCTGAAGAGCTGTGCGGATATTAATTTGGGGCCAGCTGAATCCAATTTTAAATGATCAGTCCCAGGTGAGTTTGTGTTTCCCCGTGGCTCTAACTTGTCCCTCTGCTATCTCAATGGCCCCCAGCTTCCCCTCATGACTTTCTCTGCCGGGCCGGGCCTCATCTCCCTCAGCACTAAAAAGCCAGCAAGTACTTATCTCCACCTAGAAAGAAAAGCTGCTTTCAGAATAATAACATCACGATTACACCCAATTTTGCTGCTCCAGTCAACCACAATTTTCATCTGTCTGGCTTGTGTTCCTTTCTTGTCCTTTGTCCGAGCAAATTTTAAAAATTGTCACAGTATTGTAATTGCAACGTAGATACAAGTTTAGAGCCTGCTTAGCACAGACTTCTTTATAAAATCCATTATTCCTAATTTTAAGAATAATGTACATACACTTAAAAATGGTCAAAATGGTCAATTTTATGTTATGTCTGTTTTATCACAATAAAAAAGGGAATGTGCATAGATCATAGAAAATTTGGGAAATACAGAAAAGCACGAAAAAGAAACAATAATTACCTATAAGCCGAATACCTATGCACTTTAATGATTAATAGTTTTACTTGTGTGTATATTCATATGTGTATGTATATGTATATATGTGCATAAATATAGATATAATACATGTATATAAAAAGTTATTTTTCTACAAAACTGTGTTCCTATTGTATATAAAATTTAGTATCCTGCTTTTTTCACTTATCATTCAACGGATATTGCCTCAGGCCATCAAGTATTGAGAACATCTTTTCTAATTATCACGTAGTATTCTACCATATGGATGTGCTATAATTTTTTTTAAATAATAGATTTATTCTCTCAAGGTTCTGGAGGCTAGAAGTTTAATATTAAGGTGTTGGCAGAGCCATGCCCCATTTGAAGGCTCTGGGGGAGGATTCTTCTTTGTCTCTTCCAGCTTCTAACAGCCCTAAGCATTCCTTGGTTTGTGCAGAATAACTTCAGTCTCTACCTCCATCATACCATAAATAACAATTTCTCAGTTTTTTAATATTTAGACTGTTTCTAATTCTTCAGTGTGATAACACTGCAGTGAAAACCCTTGTATTGTTTCACATCTGTGATGACACTCTTTAGCTATATTCCTCGAAATACAGGTCACAAGATAAAAATAATTCTAAGGCTCTTAATGAAGTTTGCACCCCAGAAAGGTTGTAAGTTTCCACGTGCACCAGCCATGAGTGAGGGTGGTTCATCTCCTCAACTCCTGTCAAGAGTAATTCTTATCACTTTAAATCCTGAAGAACCTAATAGCTGAAAAATGCTATCACATTGTTTCAATTTGAATTTCATTGATTATAAGCAAACTGCATGTATTTCATATATCTCTTGGTCCTTTGTATTTCTTTGTAAATTTTCTACTATGTCCAAATTGCCTATTTTTCTAGGCTATTCAGCTTTTCCTACTAGTTGGTAAAAAGTCTTTATGTGTTAAAGATATTAACCCTTTGTCAAACACTGCACACATTTTTCCCAGTTCAACATTTGGCTTCTGATGCTGTTTGTGTTGTTGTACATATTTTTACATTTTTATGCAATTGTATCTATTACTGTTTTTTTGTTTCTAACTTTGCTCTTCTGTGTAAAAGGTATACCCCATCCTCCAATCATGTGACTTATGAAAAACAATATTTTCATTGTAACTTTTACACTTAATACTTTGACATATCTAGAATTTACCTGGGGTGCGATGTGAGATAATCAACTGATTTTTTTTTAAGATAGTTTACCAATTGTTTAAGCACCATTTTTAGAATAATCTTCCTTTTGCCCACTACTTTGTGATGCAACTTTTACCACATCCTAAATGTTCCGGTGTGCTAGGGTCTGTCTCAGGGCTGTGTATCCGGCTCTGCAGACTTGTCAGTCCGTTCTCGTGCCGGTGCCACGCTATTTCAATTCCTAGAGCTTTATAATACCTTTTAATATCTGGCAGGGCATCTATCACCTCACCACTCTTCTTTTCAACATTTCCTTGATTATTCTCAGGCATTAGTTCTTCCTGATGAACTTTAGAATTACCTTGTGGTTATGACTGGAATTGTGTTAAACCTATATATTCAGAATAATTTGTGTAAAATATTCTGCCTTTTATTCAGGAATACAGTATATCTCTCCTTTAGTTTCAGTCCTCTTTCTTATACTGAACCATATGAAATTGCCAACATCTTCCCTTTGTGACATACCCAAATGGCAACTTCATATGGTCAACTCTTAGGAAAGTTGATTTCTTCATATGGTAATTATGCTGTTTCTAAGATAGCTTCTTTTAAAAAAAAATCCAGGGTGAGGTTGAGTGGGAAGGAAATATGATATACTATAAGTTTTTAATTCATTTTTTAAAATCCTGGCCCTAAGAATTTCTCTTCCTGTCAGGAGTGAGAATGGGCTCTCGCTGGTTGACCATCAGAAGATGGATGAAACAAAGGCTACTTATACCCTGGCTTCCACACTTGGAGGATCAGTTTTTGAACTAGTAGAGTCAGAGTCATCTATCCAGGACTTTCTGCCACTTCTTATAACTGAGTATTCCTTATGCATATAGTTCACGCTTGTTGAGCCAGCTTCCTCCCCAGAGTGAGCCTGTGCAGACCCAGGGCCTTGAGCCTGAGGGTTGGGGTACTCAGTGAGAAAGGGTAAGATTCTGGGACTGGCTCCAATGTGTGTGTGGGTTTTTCCCCCCACACCAAGCAATTCTCCAATGCCAGCTGAGTGTTCTGCAATTCAACTCAATTGTGACATTCTCTACTGGGAGATAGCATCATATTCCACAGGTTAAGGTCTCAGTCCCACAAGACTGCCCCGCACTTCGGATGCCAATCTCAAGCCTAGGTTGTTACCTGTGCTTCTGAGGTATATATAAGTGAGAGGTTCCCACAACCCTATCCTTTGATTAACCTGATTAAATTGTTTGATTAAGCAAAAAAAAATTGCTAGAGCACAGAACTCAGGAAACCCGTTTACTCACTAGATTACTGGCAACCAGCCCCCATCTTTAAGTGCTTTCCAGAAGTCACCACATTAACATAAACTCAGATGTGGTTGAAAGGGGTTTTTTGTAAGTATCAAGACACCTTTATTGATCTTGTCACTTAGGAATCCTAATTTCAAGGGTTATAGGAACTCTGTGCCAGAAATGGGGACAAAGACCATGTATATATTTCTTATTATAAATCACAATATCACAAAGGGTTTCAGATGAAATTCAGTGACAGCTAAATGTGGGGGTGCAGGTTTCAGCCTTCACCATTAACTTTTGGCTTTCCTTTCTCCACCTGAGAGCTAGAACAATGACCTCTTCTGGGGGAGAAGCCACCACTACTTACTGGGAAAAATCTAGCTAACACTACATTCTACTCTAGAATATGTACTTACCACAACAATCTTCTGTACACTAGAAGTGGGTATTTGGGGGTAAATTTGATAATCTTTCCCCTTGCATGGAAACCTTCTGCATACTGCATACACAGCTTCAACAAGAAGCTTTAAAATAAATGCAAAGTCATGATGGTTGTTAAGGAAAAAAATCCAAAGAGGCAATCGTGCAGTTTTCATAAAGTATGATCAGCATCCAGTTATGAATGACAACATAAATGTCATCCAAAGATACAGAAGCTAATTCTTAGGGTTGTGGTCAAAGTGTTATTTTACAGGGGTTAATAAACAATAATACCTTGTCCACGCTACTTAAAAAAAAAAGACACCCCCCACAAGACAGAATCACAGGCTGCTTTTAAATGCAAACATGCATTGCTTTCTCTGGCCATTAGATGTCGCTGCAGTAAATGGAGCATATCTGAGCACTACCTGCCAATATCAGACAGAGCCTTGCAGCTAGTGATGGGTGTCCAGTTAACAGTCTCCTAATCCCTGCTCGAAATACATCTTCAGTTGGGAGGATAAGAAGCCTAGAAACAGCAGGCTAACCTGAAATTCTGTTGTGGTTGTTTGTTCCTGCAAAGCACACAATCCAACTTCTCCAAGAAGAGAGAGCTTTAATAACATTCATCCCCCACTGGAGCCGGCTGCGTTTGCCAGCAGAATTTTTGAGAGAGCTTTACAGGGCAGCCAGGCTCCTCTGACCTGAGCACATTTAATGGTAACATCTGCATTCCATTGGCTTTCCTCCTTACACTGTCCATCAGGAAGCAAATCAAAGTCAGGTGTCTGTTAGATAACCAGCTGGACAGGGAATTTCCTCAACCCCCACACTGGCTGGCCACTTTGTATGAATGTCTCTTTCTCCTAATATATGCTTTTATCCAGATACACACATACACACACAATCTGCCCGTTTAATGCCACATCAGGTTGGAACTCTCCTGAACACTAATGACAGTAATTGGAAGTCTTGTTTAACCAGCTGAGCCCTTCCATCACCGTGCTTACACTCATTTTGTTCCTTTTTCTTTTTCTTACCCTGGCTCCTGGCTGGCATGCTAGAGACTGGAGAGGTAAATAAATTATGCATGTGCATGTTTTGATGGGGTGGTTTCCGGTGGGAAGAGGGGTGGGTCAGTCTTATGCACACATGGGATGAGGTATCCCCACTTGGTGCGCCTTCCTGGAGCCCAGGACCACCCGGCCTGAAATCCCCTGGCCACACACTTCAGTGCATTTCAGCTCAAGCTCTTCCAGGGACGGCCCAGGCTTTTCGCCTTTGCCTCTCGCATACCTGGCCCAGAGTTTGGGTCTGAAGAGGCTGGCAGCACTTAGTGTATTGAGAGAACAAGTAGAAGAGTAAAATATTGATGGAGATTCATTTGTCTGATTAATCTATGGGCCCCTTGTAAGGACCAAGGAGTCCAGTGCACATGGTTCTCTGGACAGTTCATGTGGAAAAAGAGGGAGACAAGCTGCCGGGAACATCCGCAGAGCAGATGAGAAGGTGGAGCCTTGGAACATGGCGGGCCTTCCGAGAGGACCAGGAGGGAGGCAGCAGGCACAAGCTCGTACCCCCACAACTCTGCCTGACACCCTCTCCCCACGGCCCATATTAGGTGTCTGCATTTCATCAAACATAAAACCAAGTGTCAGCCTGTTGCTTACTACCCCAGGGGACTTTGATCCCATCAGGGCTCACAAGGCGAGCAGGATTGGGCCAGGTCAGCATTTGAACTGAAAGCACACAAGATGAAGGACAAAGGTAGTGTCCAAGTGGCGCAGCTGACTGAGCAGAATACACACGGTCCCTGAGTGAAGAGAGGCCCCAGCTGTTCAAACAGAGATGCTAAACCTCCTGAGATGCTGACCTGGGCACACAGCTTCATCCATTCCCTCCAGGGTGCCCCTCCCCTCTGGTGGTTCCTCAGGCTCAAGTCTACATCCTCGGGCCTGAGCCACATCTCTTGAGCCTTAGTCCAACACTTTACACTGCTTGCTGGACACTGCCATTTGGCTGTCACCTCTCCAGGGTCACCTCTAACTTAGGCTGTATCAGAGTGTCTTCCCAAGTTTTCCATTTCCGTGCCAGCATTCCCCCAGTTACCCACGCTGGAGATCCAGAAGTTGTCTTTGACTCTCCCTCTTCCCCATTGCCCAGTCAACCCAGTTGGACCCAGTTGGGTCTTCATTCCCAATGCTCCCACATTGGTCTTTTTTTTTTGTAACTGTCCCTGCCTTAATCTATGACCTTATCAGCTCATACCTAGGCTATTGCAGTCACCCTCTCCTTGGTCTCAGGATTCATTTTAAAAATGATCAGAAGCATCGGGCACTCATGTGCCAGGCACTGGGCTAAGTGCTTTCTGCTCATCATCTCATTTAATCCCGGCAGCAACCCTACTAGGTGCATACTGTTCTTATCAAGCCCATTTGACAGAGGAGAAAAGTGAGGCACCGAGAGGCTCTGTTGCCTGCCCAAGTCTACCCACTCAGTAACTGAGTAACTTGAGAGGTAAGACTGGGTAGCTTATCACCAGGGTCAATATTCATTTCAGTCACCTCCAGCCCAGCCCAGGGGCTTCTGCTAGATGAATTTTAAGATCTGCCTGTGTTGTGTCCTCTATTGCCCTGAGAGAATAAAGGCTGAGCCCCTTGGCCTGGCATGCTGCCCTTACCAACTTTGCCACCCTCACTGTGCTCTCTGTATCAGGAGTTGCAAAATCAGGTGCCGGCAGGAACTTGGAAGTAATGGGAAAAAGAGAAAGTAGGGAAACCTAGATAACATGACACACACCCCCTAAAAAATAAGCCTTCAGATACATTCGGAGCCATCCTGGCTTTCAGAAGCCTTCCAGAGAACTAACAGCACTGTGCTCACAAAATGTGATTAGCATCTAAATATGAACTGCAGTGCAGAATAAAGTGGGCCAGAGGAGGCTGCAGCAAGGTCCTCTCCTCAAAAGGATGGATGCCATTTAGAAATGTGGGCTCACTTTCCAAGGGAACCTAAAATCCAGATGTTTACATGAAATCTCCCAATTTTTCAATGTTGGCAAATAAAAATAGTTAAATCCTGCCTGGGCCAAACAAAACATGCCTATTTCTGACCTCTGTTCTGTTCCCACCTGCAATTCAATCAAAATGATCTTAGCGTCACCCTCCCACATCCCCCTAAAGAATAAGTATTTCACATTTCTATCACCTCTGCCTGGAGCATCATCTCCCCCTCAACTGAGATCTGCCTCGTGGTGGCTGCCTCTTCTGACCTACAGTAGCACATATCTGTTGCTTTCCTTTGATAAATGAGTTGGTTTTTCCCAACCTCCCCCCACCACCCCCACCCCCGCCAACAGCTACCCTATCGTGACAGATAAAGGCAGGTTATTTCACCTTTGTAGAACCACAATGAGGGTGTTCCAGACCACTTTGGAGGGGATGCAGGGGCAAGAGAATCCAAGTTAACTATGTGCTCTGTCAATAACTGCAGACGCTGTGTTTTTACTGTTCCCCCCCACCCCACCCCTTACTTCATAGTGTCAATAAAGAGGATGGAATGGGACAATAAAATGCCTTGTCCATATTAAATGACCAGTAAATGGTAGTTATTATCACATTATTACAATTTCTTATTTCCAGGGAAGACTTTCCTTTTGTTACCTCCTCCAGGGCGTATTTTGTTTCAAGAGCTTTGCGGGTGCACAACCCGTTTTAAATGATGCTGTTAGCCTGCATGTGTGCTCTGATCCAGCCAGTTTATTTTGTACATGCCCCACCTTCTGCCATCTCTGCACCATTGCTCGGCATCTCCACCCTGTCAGAGTCCCCTCCTGAAGTTTCTTCTCAACCCCTCAAGAGGAAGGAGGCTCCCCATCCCGAATGCCCATAGCTCACTCGCTGTAGTCACATGCTTCCTTGTGTTGTAATCTTCTGTGACCACTATTCCTTTTAGACTTTGAGCTCTCTGCCTTTGGGACGTGTGTCTTACACATTTGTTATGTCCCCACAGCATGTAGCCTCATGTAGCAGGCACCTGATACTTGTTAAAAAATGAATGAAGTTCAGGGCTGGCTTATAAGATCTCACTGCCTTCTGAGAACAGAACTGAACCTTAGCTGCTGCTAGGTGAGCCTCAAGTCTGTGTGCTCGTCCGCACCTCTGCTGAAGGTAAGAACAGTCTGCTCCTTCCCCAGCCTGCTGACATAAGGAAACCTCTGCTTGTCCCCTGTCTAAAACTGCCTACAGTCCTCGCCCTGATAATGTGCTATCTCCCACCCCCTGCCTTAGCACTCAGGTTCTGTGTATCTCAGCTCCAGCTGTGAACATTTCAAAATAAGTAAATACACTAAAAGGACAGAGTAAAACAGTCTTGACACCGTTTTGATGAACACCCTCCGTTCATTCAACAAACAGACCATTCAAAAAGGTCTTCAAACCTCACACCGTTTTGTGTGGTACCTAGAAGTGCTTGGAAAGTCAGCACCATAGAATTTTTATTCATTAGCTTGTTGATTTCAGTAAACGTGATGGGATATGAATGAACAGGGCTAAATCTGTGCTCTCCTTTGGTGGGGAGACCTTTGTCAGGGGCAAGGATGGGGACAAAATATGGCTGGAGGAGGTAATGAAAGGGAAGTCTTCCCTAGGAATAAGAAATTGTAATAATGTGATAACTAGCATTTATTGGTCATTTAATATGGACAAGGCATTTTATTGTCCCATTCCATCCTCTTTATCGACCCTATGAAGTAAGTCCTGTTATTATTCCTAGTTTCTAGTGAGGAGATGAGGCACAGAGAGGGTAAGTAATCTGTCCCAACAGTCATTAAGCTAGCCAGGAGGGGGGTTGGGATTGAACCCAGGTCTCTCCTTCAGACCCATGCTTTATCCACTTGGACTACAGGGGCTTGTTCCTAGATGTTAGGTAATCAGTTAATTTTTTTTTCAGTTCCCTTGCCCCGGGTTTGGGAGTAGAAGATGAGGGAGAGAGGGAAATCTGATCTTGAGACTTGGGAGCTCTCCACCTTAGTTGAAAAAAACAGTAGTGCACAGGCTCAGAAACTAGCAGGAGTCTGGCTTTGGCCAGGGAATGGTTAACTCAAGTTGAAGGGAAGAAAATCTTTAGAAAACCAGGCTGTCAGGGGCTCTGGCTTTGGTCGCTGGCAGCCTGACAATGGAAGGCTTGGAGCCGTCAGATTGGAATGAGGAGCAGAGAACATTCAGCAGCCACGGACCTTTGGCCTGCTGCAGACCAGCCACACTGCTCGGACAGGCTGGGAAGAAAGCCACCCTGGCTCGCCGATCCCCTAGGAGAGCAGGTGCAGAGCCCCAGGAGGGGAGAGTAGATTGTCCTCATCACACTTGTCAGGAAGCACTAACCCAGTTTCAGGTTTTCTGCGTGGTTCAACGTTTCTTGGTTGACATTGCATCTATTCTCAGTAGGAATAGAGCTCTATTTTCCCAACAGAGCTGAAGTACGAACACTGCTGGGTTCTAAGCTCTTGGGGTCCTGGTGGAGGATGGGAACATTACCTTTAGTTTGCTGCATCTTCAACTCTTTGCCATCATCTTACTTTGAGGGCTGGCCCCTTTGGGGACTGACTTCTGCCTAAGTCAGCAGCTTTGCCTTGGTATTCTGAGAAAAGGCCACTTTTCGAATCCAGGTAGATGTCTGGACATCCCTCGGGCGAGGTGGCTTTGTTTGAGCATCACTGTTAAGGTGTAAGGAAAGGAAAAGCCTCCCCTTTGTTTTCTCCAAAGGTATAGCGTGCCCTAAATACTTCAGGGATGGCAGTTGTTGATCATGGAAACAAGACTGTCCCCTAGAGGGCAGGCAAGGAGGGAGTAGGGAGGGGCCTTCCTAACTCCTCTCAGTGTGAAATCACTCTGCCCTTTCCTACTGACCTGAGCCGGCTTATCCCTTAGGAGAGATCAAGTCTGGGAATCAAAATGGCCACCCTCTGCTAAGCAGACTTCTTTGAGCTCCACCTGAACAATAACAGCAGCTACGACAGGAGCTGCCCCCCAACCCCGACCCGCCTCCAGAGTAGGGGTGAAGAGAGGAAGGGGAAGGGGTAAAGAAAGGTCCTAGAAAAGGCCTGCTGTCAGCCAGGGAAGACCCGCAGCTGTGAGCAGTCATCTGTGGCTCTGCCGTCAGGAGGAGTTGAACACTGGGGTTTGCCCATCCCTCTGCTGGCCTCAAGCCAGCTTTAGAAACGCAGCGCCACTATTCACCTCCTCTTTCCCGTGTAGCTGTTGCTCATTTGTTTTTGACAGCTGTATTCATCTCAAAGCTTTCATGGACAGACTAGCTCGGTGGCCCAGAGTGTGGGCTCTGGATGCCAGCCCTGTCCCTTCCTCCTGCGTGAACTTGGGTAAGCCTCATTTTCCTCATCTGTAAAACACAAGGAAAAGCCTAGCGCCTGGCTCAGATCCCCGTGGAGAAGACTGAATTGGGTTAATACAGATACAAAGCTGGACACATGATAAATATTCAATAACGCTGAGGTACTATTGTTATTGTTTTTGAAGCATCTCTTCAGAATCCACGCATGGCATCGAAGGCCTGATTAGAACTATAAAAGCCAGTCCAGGTGTGTTTCTGTGTTTCCTGTGATCGCTATAAACACACAATGCACTAGCATAACAAAACCTCAAAAGATCCTCCATCCCTATAGATAATGGTGAGCAGGGATGGTAGGAGAGTTGTTCATTTGTTGGGTTAACACGCATTTACCTAGAGGTACTGTATATGTCTCTGTATTCCCAGTCTTCTGAAAACTGTCATCTTCCAAATCTTCTCCCTCACCTTTCCTACCCAATCTTACTCCCCATCAAGGTGACACTAAAAGTTGGCTCTGCTGCTCTGCGTGCGCCTCCAGGGCCTTGCTGCTCACTTGTATGCATCTCAATTGCTTTCTGGCCTCGCTGCATGTTTGGTTTCCCTGCCCCCAACCCCAGTCAGCACACAGGAACTTTCTCTTCTCTCTTCCCAAGCAGAATACTAACCTGCTGTCCATTTGCTCGCTTCCCTCGTGTCATCACGGGCTTTCCGAGCAGCTAGTGGGTCCTCTGGCTTGCTACTGAAATGTGCGCGTGCACTGAAGCCGGATGAGGGGTGGCTTGTAGGTGTGCCGAGCCCGGGGCACCACTAACACCCACTGGTGCAGACATCCCCACCGCAGAGCCAGGGGGCTTCCCAGCTGTATGAGGACAGCTCTTGGGGACCTGGCTTTGCCAAGAGAAACTTAGGCCATGTGGCTCACAGGACATAAAGGTCCTTTTACTTCAATACCACTGGCTTTTTTGTTTGTTTGTTTGACTATTGGGGATTTGCCAAAAGACAAAAGCCTCCTACCACAACTGCCTTCCACACATATATGTCCTCAGATGGCTTGGGAATTGGACCGCATGGTCTCCAGGTTATGTCCTATATGTCTAGGGAAGATAAAAGTTGTTTCCAAATAACAAGTGAAAAGTTCTGAGCTCCTGTTTGCTCCAACTAGGACTCTTCTCTTTTGTTCATTTTCTTTCTTTTGTCTCTCCTTTTAAATACTTTTTCTTTCCTTAAAACTTTGGTTTTTTAAGAGCAGTTTTAGGTTCACAGCAAAATTGAGAGGATGGTACAGAGATTTCCCATATATCCCCTGCCCCAACACAGGCACAGCCTCCCCCACTATCCACATCCCCCACCAGAGTGGTACATTTGTTACAATTGATGAAGCTGCACTGACACATCATAATCACCCAAAGTCCGAAGTTTACTTTATGGTTCACTCTTGGTGTTGTACATTCTATAGATTTGTACAAATGTAAAATGATGTATCCATCATTATAGTATACACAGTATTTTCACTGCCCTAAAATTCCTCTGTGCTCTATTCATCCTCTCCCCCAAACCCCTGGGAACCACTGATCTTTTTACTGTCTTCATATTTTACCTTTTCCAGAATGGCATATAGTTGGAATCATGCAGTATGTAGTGCTTTCAGGTTGGCTTCTTTTAATAATATGCATTTAACTTTCCTCTGTGTCTTTTTGTGGCTTGATAGTTCATTTCTTTTTCATGCTTGGTAATATTTCATTGTCTGCATACCACGTTTTTATTTATCCATTCACATACTGAAGGACATCTTGTTGCTTCCAAGCTTTGACAATGATGAATATCACTGCTTTAAACATCCATGTGCGGGTTTTTGTGTAGACATAAGTTTTTACCTCCTTTAGGTAAATCCTAAGATCTAATCTAATCAACACAGCTGCTAGATCCTATGCTAAGAGTATATTTAGTTTTCTAAGAAAACACCAAACTGTCTTCCAAAGTAGCTGTACCATTTTGCATTCCCACCAGCAATGAATGAGAGTTCCTGTTGCTCCACATCCTCACTAACATTTGGTGATGTCAGTGTTCTGGATTTTGCTGTTCTAATTGGTGTGTACTGATTTCTTGTTCTTTTATTTGCATTTCCCTGATGACATATAATGTGGAGCATCTTTTCATATGCTTATTTGCCATCTGTATGTCTTTGGTGAGGTGTCTGTTAAGGTCTTTGGCCCATGTTTTATTGGGTTGTTTGCTTTCTTACTGTTGAGTTTTAAGAGTTCTTTGTATGTTTTGGATAACGGTCCTTTATCAGATATGTCTTTTGCCAATATTTTCTCCTAGTCTGTGGCCTGTCTTCTCATTTTCTTGACTATGCTCTTTTAAAATTAGTATTCTACCTTTTTGCATAGGTAACATATGCAGATGATACAAAATCCAACAGGTACAAAGAGTATACATTGAAAGTAAGTCTTTATTCCTTGGCCTCCCAGTTCTCTGCAGAGAAAACACTGTTGTTTCTAGTTTCTTACCTGAATCTTTCCAAACATGGTCTACACAAGGATACACATAAACATGCATGTGATGTTCTTTTTGTTTGTAGATGACCAGCAGCATGCTACATATACTCTTCTGCACTGTTGTTTTCACCTAAAATGTACCTTGAAGATGGGACTTTATCAGTCCAAATGGAGCTGCCACATATTTTTTTTAACAGAAAAAAAAATGTATTGGAGTTTTATTGATTATTATTGGACTTCTAAAGTAATATATTTTAGAAGTATTTCATCTTACAATTTCTAAAGCACTTTCCAATTGGATCCCATAATTTATCTGTAAGGTAGGCATTATAACCACACTTTTTAGAAGTTTCTGAAACTGAGATAAAAACCAGCCTAGTTGTTTAAAGGAAAAACTTAAATAAATAGAGAATTGCTGAGACGAGATTCACTGGCTTAGTTTTATCCACTCACTGAAAAGGAAGAAAAAAAATTAATAAGAGTCTTAAAATAGTTCATCATTCAGAATGTGCTACTGTACAGATTTTAAGAGTTTTAGAGTCAGTTCCAGCACATAAATAGGGCCAAAGTGCTCCTGTGAAACAGTCATTTTAAAAAAAAGCATAAAAATACAGAGAAGAGCTCTATCACTCAAATTATAAAAGGAAGCCTCACTCAATTCACAGTCTTAAAAAAATGCCAATCTTACCAGGTGTTACTCTTGGCAGAAGATTTTTTTAGAGCCCAATGCAACATAATTACTCTGACTACATCGCCCCAAACCCCATAATCCATCCTGTACTAAAATCCACTGATTCTGACGCTTTCTCCTTTCGAGTCTTCACAGACACCCACAGTCCATTCAGGCTTGTCTTTCACTTCTACCTCCCAGTAATGCCTGCCAGAGTTATAGCCCTTAGAACCCAGAACACTTGGGCAGAGATAAAATCTCCTTAGGTTATAAGATAAACTTTTCATTTTATTTCCATATTGTACAATTTTTCTATCTTCTGAGACAATAAGTTTACAATGTGCTGTTTCAGGATCTAGAATTACACCTACTTGAAACTGCTTAATAATTTTCTTTAGGCCAAAATTCTGTAGAGGAAGACAGTAACCATATTCCTTCAACTGGAATGAAAAAGGTTCAGGAGACCCTATGGTTTTATATCTAAGGTAGATACTTTTTTTATTAAAGTGTAGTCAGTTATAATGTGTCAATTTCTGGTGTACAGCACAGTGTCCCAGTCATGCATATACATACATATATTCATATTCATATTCTTTTTCATTAAAAGCTATTACAAGAAAGGTAGATACTTTTAACATCTGTCAGTAATTCTAGTTCTGACTTCACATATTTGCTCTCTGTCTCCTTTAATAGATATTTTAATGTGGAAACATGATCTGAAAATTTTGTTAGATTCTCATTTAGTTTTGTTAAAATCTCCATTTCTTTATCTTATAATTGCCAAACAACAGTCTTTTGCTCATTTTGGAGAAACAACACAAGTTGCTCAAAATCAGCCTTTGTTTCTTCTCTCCTATCTTTTACCTTCTTCAGTTCCAGTGATGTTCTGGTTTGCATAGTTATCATCTTTCAGCTTGTTCCACCCTTTCCTTCCAAAGCTCAGTGCAATGCTCCAATATTTTCCTACGATAGAGGACAGCTTTTTCTATGGGCCGAATGTAGGGATTCTGGTCATCAGTGGAGAAACTGCACTGTGGACATAAAACCTCTCGGTCTTTCTGACAGAAAAAGATCAAAACCTGACTGTGCTTTTCACACATAAGCTTCTCTTCCTCCCTTTTCCTCTTCCTTCTCCTCATCTGGAGTAGCTTAGCAATTTTAGTCAAATTGCCCGGCTAGAGACTGCGCATGAATTTCCTTTCTGGATAGCAAGATCTGCAAAAAGGGCAGAGCAAAGTATCATTTAGATCCTTCCAGGACATACTGATACAGGATCGACAAGTTATGCCCACAGAGGACAGTCCCTGGGTCTTCCAGGTAGTCCAGACAGATGGGACAGCTCATCCCTACTTGGAGGTCTGCCAGGGCTGTCACAAACTCCATTGACCCGCGAACAAAAGTGGTAAGGTAACGGCTCCTGTAGTAAGACCTGGGTCTTTGGTGCTCAAGACTCAGTAAGCAGCAGACGTCTTCCCCCAGACCTCACAAATGGACCAGCTTTCAGTTTCACTGGCTTGGCATGTTGATGGCAGCGTCTACAGGCTGGTTTATTCCTCTCCACCTTAGCTCCAGCGTCTGTTGCCAAGAAGACTCCAACTCCACAGGCTGCAGTCTGTCGAATACTAAAACATAGTAGCTGGGCTCTGCTCTTCCCACTCAATTAGGTGAAGTCAAGCTTAATGGCTTTCTTGTTCAAGAAAGTAGTCTTAGGTCCAAGATAAGGAATCCTTCACTGTCAGTGGGGAATGTAACTTGGTGCAGCCACTATGGAGAACAGTATGGAGGTTCCTATAGGTCTCGGTAAAAGACTGCTGGGTCGCATGGCCAGTTTCTGATTCAGCTGGTCTTCTGTATTTCTAAGATGTTCCCATGTGATGCTGCTGGCCTGGGGGCCATATTTCGTGAACCACTGGAGAATGCAGCTCAGTCTTCTCAGGCCAGCATCTGTGAGGAGCCTGGAGGTGCAGGACGCAGGCCTTGTACCCCTGAGTGGCAGGTCCCAGAGCAGAGCTGCCACGTATTTTTAAATGATGACATTGTATTTTATAGTATGACATACTGTTTCTTTTTTTTTTTCATGGAGGTACTGGGAATTGAACCCAGGACCTCATGCATGCTAAGCATGCACTCTACCACTAAGCTATACCCTCCCCCCGCCCCCGCCCCGCAGACAAACTGTTCCTTTAACTAGCTCCCTATTGGTGGGCATTTAGATTATTTCCAGTTTACTGCTGTTACTAACAATGCTGCAACAAAAATCTTTGTAACACATACATCATTTCCCACATACATCTGTAGGATAGATTCCTAGAATTAGGATTGCTTTGGTCAAGAATATATGAGTTTTACATCTTTATAAATATTGTTCAATTACTTCAGTACTCATGGAAAGACTGAACAACCTAAAACATTGCCTCTGTTGGAAGGCCTCTATGAAGTTTATCAAAGAAACAATCAAGCACTTTGCTTTGAAGTATTTATCTTTCATTTCCATCTACCACAAGTTCGTTCCTTCTTTCCTTCAATGTGTATTAAGCACATACTCGGTGCCAGGCCTGTTGGTAGACTTTGGGGATAAAAACCACAAACAAGACAGACATGGTCACTGCCCTCATGGTATGTACAGTCCGGGAGGTTGTCAGGGTAGGGGGTAGACAGGAAAGAAAGAATTATACACTAAATCATTACAAACTGTATCATGTGCCATGAAGGGGAAGTACAGGGTGACCAGAAGTGTTTACTAGGCTCCTGACTTAGGCTGGGAATCTGAGAAGACTTCCCCGAAGAGGTGATGTTTACTCTGATCAGGAAGAGAGACAGAGGGAATGGCAGGTTTGATGTCCTAGAGGCAGGAAGGAACACGGAGGAGGACCTGCAGCATTGATTATGGGAGCAAGAAAGGGCCTTCAAAGTCATTTAGTTCTAGCCTCCTTACCTGAAATGTGAGGAAGCAAAGGTTCAAAGAACTAAAGGACTTGGTCAAGGTTAAGCAAATAGTGGCAGAGCCAGGACTAGGACCTGGATCCTCTGACTTTTCTCTGAGGGTGTCTGCTGCAGAATGCCACATGCCAGTCCTGGCACTGCAGATTGGAACGAGACAGCAACAGGATAGTTGCCGGGGTTTGTGTGGAGGGAGGATTTAAGTTCAGGGCCTTGTGCTAGTAGCCTGACATGTTTTCTCTTTGCTAGTAACATACAGTTTGGGCAAGTGGCAGTCTAGCATTCAAGCCTAGTGCGTTGGTTTAGTCTGCAGCATACTTGTCACTTCTCCAAGTTTAGATACTAAATAATAATGATAATAATGGTGGTTACTATATGTCAAATGCTGTTCTAAGCGCTTTACATGTATTTCATTTAATCTTGACAACAGTCCTATAAGATAGGTGTTATTATTATTCCATTTTACAGATGAGGAAATTGAGGCTCAGAAAGGTCAAGGCATTTGCTCAAAGTCCCAGAGCTAGTGAGTGGCAAAGCGAGGTCTCAGTCTAAGCAGTCTGGCCTTGGGGCCCGTATGCTTTCCCTAGGTGCTCTCAGCGTCAGCAGCAGGCTGGTGGGCTCAGCTCTGAGCCCTGAGCTGCCCTGTGCTGTGGAGAGCCTACACCAGTGATCCTCAACCTGTCTGCGTATCAGACTCATTTGGGGAGCTTGCCAAAAATGCTGACGTCCAGACCTCACCCTAGGTCAGTTAAATCGCAGTCTCTAGGGGTGGATCCCAATCATTGATGGTTTTGAAAAGCTTCCCTGGTTAGCCTAATATGCAGTGAAGTGTTGAGAAGCACTTCTATATAGCCTTACCATTCCTTCTTCCTTTGGGGGTAACTTAGTTTAGGCTGCTATGACAGAAATACCATAGACAGGGTGGCTTAAACAACACACACTTATTTCTCATGGTTCTGGAGGCTGAGAAGTCCAAGATCAAGGTGCCAGCAGATTTGGTCTCTGGTGAGAACCCACTCCCTGGTTTGCAGATGGCCACCTTCTTGCTGTGTCCTCCCATGGTGAAGTGAGAGAGAGAGTCTCTCTGCTGTGTCTCTCCTTACAAGGGCACTAATCCCATTCATGAGGGTTCCACCCTCATAACCTAGTCATCTCCCAGAGACTGCACCTCCAAATACCATCACAGTGGGGGTTAGGACTTCAACATATGACCTTTGGGGGCACACACACATTCAGTCCAGGGGGCAACCAGCAATACGGGCTTGCCTTTTTGACCTGGGTATCCATTTAGCATGACACTTGTAGAGGCATGTATTCATACTGCACCCTGAGCTCCAGTCTTCACCTAAAGAATTCATTCAGTGTGCATGCTGTAGCACCCTCATTCAAGGATGATGTGTGGTAACAAGTTTGTTGAGGGCTAAGGTAGTATTCTCAGTTCTGGGCATCAGGAAACAGTGTAGCTCAGTGGGGTAGAGCTGGATTCTGAGTCGATCAGACCCAGATTCAAGTTGATGCTTTTTCTCCTATGGTCTAATTTTGGAGATTTATCCTTTCATGGGCTCCATTTTATCATCTATATAATAGGGCTAATAAGATAATACTACCTATTTCATGAGGCTTCTGTGAGGATTAAATGAGCTGGTACATGCCAAGTGCTCAGTGTAATGCCTGACACCTAACACTCTGTAAATATTGGCCATTTTTTAACTTCATGACCATCCATATGGCTTCTTTGAGCCTGGTCACAGGTAAACAGTTGTATTTAGCAAAAGCTACACGTGACACTGATACTGAGGGAAAGTTTGACATTTAATGAGCACCTGATATGTGCAATGAAGGGTATTCGATCCTGAAGGGCTGGGACAGTGAGGAAGGCCTAGTGCCTGCTCCCATCAGCTTGCTGGCTGCCAGCCCAGAGACTGCATCCAGATAATGCATACGAGATAGCCTGCGCCACAGCAGAGGTCTAAGCCATAGCTAAGGGAGCACAAACCAGGAAAAGAACCTAAATTCAGAGATGCTACAAAACGATCCTAAGGCAATTAAGGAAGTGTGAACACTGACTGGATACATGACAATATTAAGGAAAAATATTATAGGTGTAATAATGGTATATTTCTATATACATAATTATTTTATTTTCTATTTTAGGAAGCCATTGTATTTTAGAGAAACATGATTAAATTTAAATGACATTTTGAATTAAAATTAGACTAAGTTAAGATTAAACAGATGAATTGAAATGATGTCTTGCAAGAGGTAGAGATGAAAAAAAGATTGACTAGACATTGCTAATTGTTGAAGCTAGGTGATGGAATTTTACTATCTTCTCAACTTTCGTATATGTTTGATATTTTCCACAATAAAAGATTTTTTTAAAAAAACAGAGAGGTAAATTTGAAGGAAAAAAGGGAGCAGGGAAGGAGGGAGAGAGACAAGGTGGGGGGGGGCAAGGAAACCAGCAGTTCCAATTGCAGCATCAAGACATTTCAAAATAAGGTGCCATCTGACCTGGCCTGGGGTGACTAGGATTTTGTCTATCAGAAAAGTGTACGTAGTGTTCAGGAGACACTGAGTGTGACTGGATGTATGGTTCCTGGGGTGGGGGTAGGTATTAGGGTTCTCCATAAAAACAGAGCCCATAGGATGGGTATGTGTATGTAGAGAGAAAGAGATTGATTTTCAGGACTCAGCTCACACAGTTGTGGGGGCTGGCACATCTGAAATCTGCAGGGCAGGCTAGCAGGCTGGAGACGCTGCAGTTTAAGTCCAAAGGCAGACTGCTGACCGAATTCCCTCTTTGTCAGGGCACCTCAGTCTTTTTTCTCTGAAGGCCTTCAACTAATTGGATAAGGCCCACCCACATTTATGAAGGGTAATTTGCTTCACTCAGAGTGACTTAAATGTTAATTTCATTTAAAAAATACCTTTACAGTAACATCCAGACTGATTGGTATTTAACCAAATATCTGGGTGCCTAGCCAACTAACTATCATAGGGTGGTAGTGGGAAATGATACTGGGAAGACAGTTGGGATTCTAATCGTAGACGGTTTTGAATTCTGTTAAGTTTTCCTTGGAAACTTTCCTTCTGGAAGATTTTCTTTGGAAAATTGGGGTCTGGTGAAGGTTGCTAAGCAAAGCAATAACAATATCTGCTGAGTTTTGAATGGTACCCAGCCGCAGTGTGGAGGATGGACTGAAGAGGGCAGAGACCAGGGACTGAGTAAGGAAACTGTGGCCCTCACGCAAGAGAGATGATGAGAAGTACTGGCAGTGGAAATGAAAAGTACCTGAAGCATAGAATATAATGCAGGAAGGAGCAAGTGATCAGACTGAGAAGCAGGTGGAGGCCAAGTCATGGAGGGCCTAGTAAGCCAGATGAAAGAGCTTGGACTTCATTTTGAGGTCAGTGGGGACCCCCTGAAGAGTTGAAGTCAAGGGAGTAGTCTGCTCGGTCACTCTGGCTGCTCTATGGGGAATAGGGGCAGGTAGATGAGCTAGAAGCAGTTGTAGTGAAAGTGAAAGATGATGGTGGTTAGGACTAGGGATGATGATCGTGGGAAGGAGGAAAAGTGGACAGATTTGGGATATATTTGGAGCACTGGCATGAGCTGGTGATTGATGAGATAGTGAGAGGTGAGGGATGAAGAGAACTTAAGGGGGACTCAGGTTCTGGGCCTGAGCAAATAAGTCAATGGCAGTGCCATTGACTGACATGAGGACAACTCCAGACAGTTAGGGTTGAGGTGGAGTTCTGCATGGGACATATAAAGTTGGAGGTGTTTATTACCCTTTTAAGTGGAGATGTCAAGTAGGTAATTGGTTACATGATCCTGTGGCTCAGAGGAGAGAGAGGGGCTGGAGATAGAAATTTAGACATCATCAGGCAGAGAACAGAAAGGCCAGTGCAATTGAAGTGTTGTATGTGAGCAAGAGAGCGGCACAAGATGAAGCTGCAACTATGTGCAGGCGCAGATCACGTAGGGCCTGGAGCCTTCAAGCAATGTGCTACAGCCAGCTCCCACTAGCTCAGAAGAGCTGGTTATTAAATTGCAGCAAATTTGGGAGCTGATTGACCTTACAGTTGGTAGCCTGGAATCGGCCACAATGGGAGTATTTACACCATTGAAATCAGCAAATGCTACAACTTGGGGCTTCCCCACCCAGAGAACTGCTTGTTAAATATTTACCACTGTATCACCACTACAGCTTACAGGGAACAGTAAGAAATTTAGATTTTTATCCTTAATGTTATATAAAGCCATTAAACTATTTTAAGCAGGTGAGTAAAAAGATCTGATTTAAAAAAATACTTTGGCCATTCTATAGAGAAGGAAGACAAGAAGTCTCAAATTTTTTATGTCCCAAAGAGACAACTAAGGAAGCTGCTGCAGCGGTCCGTGTGAGCACCAATGGTGGCTTGGCAGTGAAGGCAAAGTGAAGAAAAGACATGTGGAATATTAAGGTTCTGAGATTGACTATAGATGCCCCTGATTCATCACAACTGATTATAATGGACCTGTCATACAACTCATGTAACTTGCTTATTGTCTTTTGTTCTAGTTGTGGTGGGGGGCACCCAGGTTGCAAAATTATTACCTTGACTCATGACTCAGGGTTTTTGCAGTTCTAGACACCAGCAGAAGATAAATCAATAATATTATCTCATAGCAGAATAAGACAGCTAATTTCCTGCGTGAACACAATCTTTTCATTTCAATATTTTGGTCTGACAGTAGCAGGAGGAACTTCAAGTCTTATAATTAGGCAGATTCTTTTGAAGGGGAAAGGAGGCTTATTATCTGTTTGACAGCAGTTCTTTACCAATGGAGTAAGATGGAAAGGAGGCTGAGTCGGAACAGTGCTAAGGTAAACGCTTTCAATTAAGACATTCACCAAAGACCCCTGATCATTTTGGTACCTGTAACTCCAGGCTGGAGACTCAGCTGGTCCATTTCTTGTTCTGTTTCTCATACTCTGGTCAGAGAGGTCCAGAAACTTGGTATGAGATGGGTTATGACTGTAAATGCTGAAGTTCCCTACAGTGGTGGTAAGTGTGGGAGAGGAGAAGGCACCAGGTGTCCCAGTCCTCAGTGAATGTGGAAGAGTGGCCAGGAGGTCAGTGGCTGAGAGCAGTGACAAGGAGTATGGTTCAGCCACACAAGCCCCAGCTGAGAGCTTCTGGCAGGAGAGTGGAGGAGTCAGGTTCCGGGAACAGAAAAAGGAACTGGAAGAATGCCCTTTCCTCTGCCCCAACCGTGGGACGTCTGTGATGGGGGAAATAAGTGGCCCCTACTTGAGAGCTTGGTTGGGGAGGGATTGGTTATGACAAGGGAATAGGAGGCACTTTAAAAAGGGTAAAGGCCTGGGATCGTCTCTACCATGTCCAGAGGGCGTAGGTTAGGAAGCAGCATTAATTGTAAAGTTGAGTCTGTCCCAAACGGCTGCTTCCTTCCAAGAAAAAATAGCCAAAAATATGTGAATGGGGTGTCATGGCCTTACTGTAGGTTACTATTCATTCTAAGCCCATGGAACGAGTTAAGCCCCATGGCAGCCATTCTTTCTCATCATCTTGGCCAGGATATTGCATCCAGAGCCCAGACTTGAGACCTTGGCTACTTGACTGGAACCTTTATTTCCTGGTGACTAAATCGCCTCATCCCATCTTCTATTTTCTGCCAGGCTCAGAGCCCCTACCTTCCCCACTGTGGAGGAGTAGATGTCCATTTCTCAGGGGCAGTGGATTGCTTCCGGCAGGTAGTGAAAGCCCAAGGGGTCCTGGGGCTGTGGAATGGATTGGCAGCCAACTTGCTGAAGGTGAGAGGAGTGGTCAGTCTCTACTGCTTCTCTGCCTCTTCCAATTCCACCCTTTTCTGTGTCTTTGCTGCTCCCCCTACAGTTGGCATGGAAACACCTCCTCTAGCACTGACAGTAGCACAAGGCCCATGAATGCAGCTGGCCATCAGCCCTGAAGAGAGGGGACCCAGCACACTGTTGGGGCATCTGATACCCCATCCCAGAGGAGCGGAGCATTTAGTTAGAGGTTCCCAAAATGAGGGTTCGTGGACTCTAAGGGGAACTTAACCTCCTTTCCTTAAACTGTATGCAAAAATATGTCTATGGGCATATGTGCATCTATCTCTCTGGGTAGAAGACCCACAGCTTTCATCATATTCCCAAAAAACTCCATGACCAAAAAAAAAAGAAGAAGAAAAAGAAAAGGTTAAGTACTGTGGACTAACCTTGCACTAGTTGACATATAAATGATTCCAATCAAGACAAGCATATGTTGAGGGGAGGGTGTAGCTCAGTGGTAGAGCACGTGCTTAGTATGCACGAGGTCCTGGGTTCAATCTTCCATACCTCCATTAAAATAAATAAATAAAAATCTGATTACCTACCCCTGCCACACAAAAAGACAAGCATATGCTGACAGGCAGTGTCAGACTGTCTACATGTACATTAACTCAGACCCAGGCTTCCCCAGGGCTTGCCCTTCAGTGGCTCTGCCATTCCTCTCCCCGACTCACACTAAGACAGCTTTTATTTTGCCATCTTCCTTGATTCCAAAAAGGACCATGTTGTATTGTCCACAGCCTTTATCTCGGTTTACCCTAATCCAAGTTGATTGTAAATGCACAGACATTTTTCTTTAAGATTTTAACATGATTTTCATTTTCTTTGTAAACAGATAGTTCCGTATTTTGGAGTTATGTTTAGCACCTTTGAGTTCTGCAAGAGAATCTGTCTTTACCAAAATGGTTACATCATGTCTCCCCTGAGCTATAAATTGACCCCAGGAGTGGATCAGAGTTTGAAGCCCCAGGAATTACGGGAATTAAAGAAGTTCTTCAAAACTGGACAACTGAAGTCTAAAAAACCAACTCTTTAAAACTGAATGGATCTTGAAGTGCATGGACTGAAGGCATGTTGCAATCAGAAATAAATGTAGCCTCAGAATTGTGCACGCATGGAGTGATGAGAGGGTGCTCCTGTCTGCTGCTCTTGGAAATGAGAAGATTCAGCCATATACCACCTCTGAGCTCCTGATGGCCCTATGAACACCTGAGCCACCAGAAGGTTTCCCAATATGACCGTCTCACGATGGCATCCCACCAGATTTTAGAACAAAACCTAGCAGTAATGAAATGTGCAATTTACAATCTGAATATGAATATGTAATTCACCTGACACCAAAGGGGGACATTGCCATGACTCCTCAAAGCAACATGTAGTTGAAATGGCTGAGCAGATAGCACATTGTGAGCTCCACCACACTAACGCATGTCAGCCTAGTTTCACCCAGATTAACCCCCAGATTCCCAAAACAGTCGTTCTGGAACTCATAATCTTTGCTGGCTTCTGAGTGCACACACCACAGTGTAAATTATGCTTATCAGAAACTAAGTGAAAATATTTAACATTAAACATTACCACTGTCATAGTAGAACCATCCTTTAAATTTGAAGCATCTTAGGCTTAACATCTTGTGTTTCTGGATGGTAGTTTATACCATGACTGCTTCATTATGTCCCAAAAGACCTTCCTCCGTTGAAGTCATGTGTAGTTCAAGTGGCCTGAATTCTCTGTCTTTTTAAATTGCTTTGCAAGCCTACCCTGAAAATAAATTATTTAGTCAACTTATTCTCACATGTCCCCATTGCCTAGAAAGGATCAAATAGAGCATTTGACATATATACACATGTGTAAACACAAAATGTAACTAAACAAAAACACTTCAGGCTAATCATCTCTACTAGATTTTTTTTAAACCAAATTTCTTGTTTATTCCACCTTAGGGATTCTATGTCAAGTTTATATAACTGTACCTTTTGAATAGCGGTTATCTGTGCACTAAAAAACAATATCTAATATTAAGTTGTATATATACACACACACACACACACACACACACAGGCTTTCAGTATGTTGAAAGTATTTTCCCTATTAAATTTATTTTCCAAATAAAAGTGATATGTTGGTCATTTATTACTAATTTGAGTTATAAAACTATGGCTAAATATATACTGGCCAAAATCTTTAAACTCTCATAAACTTGTCCTATTGAAATATATCAAAATAACTCACTTTTCCAACTGCTGGGGCAGACTGGATTTTGTAGGGAATAGCAGCTAATACACATGAAAATCTCATCTGTAGCCCAAACTGTTAGAGAAGGTAGCAGATTCTTAACCTATAGTGAATAGTTCATGTTTGTTACTATTTATTTTCCTTGAGGTGAACAACTTTTTAAAAATTATGAAAGCTGCAAAAAATTATCTTAAACCTCTAGTTCTGTTCCTAAAAATGAACTTCCAGCTCTTCATATTTTCTCAGAGGTATGAAGGGAGGGTTCTGCTTGTCCACTTTATGGCTGGCAGTGTGCACCAGCAAACTGGACTAAGTACTTCAAGAGGATTATAAAGAAGTGTGATGCAGTACTGACCCAGGAGTAACTTACAGTTGTAGGCAACAACACATACCTACATACGTGAAAGGACTATCATTACAAAGCAAATACAAGCCAGGGCATGATAATGTAGTAGCAAAGATGTCCAAGATTGCCAAGGGGCCCCTTGTATACCTATTGAATCAGTGATTAAAGGGATAATCATAGGTGAGAAGGGCTACTGATGAGCAGGAAGTTTAGGAGTTAATGAGTCTTGAACTAAATTTTGAAGATAGATGGCATTTAAAGCCAAGAGACTGTTGAGTGAGACCACCAAAGGAATGGATGAGAAGAAACTCCTAGGGAAGGGAGAAGCAACTAGCAATGACATTGAGGAGATGGTGGCTAAAGAAAGGCCTCAAGACATGGAGGAACTAGAACTCCTGTGCCCTGCTGCTGGGGGTGTAAAATGGTACAGTCATTCTGGAAAACAGCCTGGCAACTCCTCAATTGGTTCTGCATGGAGTCACCATATGACCCAGCAATTCCACTCCTAGGTATCTACCCAAGAGAAATGAAAATGTATGTCCACACAAAAACCTGTACAGGAGTGTTTACAGCAGTGTCATCATAGACAAAAAGTGGAAATGATCCAAATGCCTATCAACTGATGAATGGCTAAACAAAAGGTGGTATAGCTGTACAATGGAGCCACTTAGCAATAGAAAGGAACTATTGATACATAGAAAAAGCATAAATTAATCTCAGAGTGTATGTGTGTATGTGTGTGTGTGTGTGTGTGTGTGTGTATAAATTGTGAGTAAGAGAAACCAGGCCCCCCCCAAAAAAAGGGTACATACTATATGATTCCATTTATATGAAATTCTAGGAAATGCAAACTATACTGACAAAGCAGATCAATGATTGCTTGGAGAGGGATTACAACAGAGCACAAGAAAATTTAGTGTGGTGATGGATATGTTCACTATCTTAATTGTGGTAATGGCCCGTTTTTCTTCCCATCCCTTCATGGTCGCCAAAGATGATACAGGAAAAAGTAGGGGTGTGGCACAAGAGGATGGCCATGTCCCAGGTCTCAGGTGAGTCCCTGTGGCTCGCCCCGCCAAATGAAGGTCCTTGGCTTCACTCAGGAAAGAATTCAAGAGCGAGCCACAGTTGAGTAAAAGTAGATTTATTTAGAGAGATGTACACGGGGTGGGGGTGGGGGGTTAAAGTAAAAGTAGATACACACTCCATAGAGCCTTAATAGTGGTGATGATTTCATAGGTGTAGAGGTATGTTAAAAAGTACCAAATTGTATGCTTTAAATATGTAAGTTTTATTGTATATAATTATACCTCAATAAGACTGTTACTTTGTTTTATTTTAAGCTGTAATACCCCAGGGCTGGGATACATCAAACACTTTCTAAACCGGTCCAAAGGGGCCAGAAACACAGCCCTTGGGGTGGGGGGCAGGGCTTCAAATGCTAAGCTGAGGAATTTAGGATTGACCCACTATGCAAAAGAGAGTCACTGGTTTATTGAGCAACATAGGTGAGGTGATGAAAACTGGATGTGAGCAAGATTGTTCCAGAAGCCAAAATAGAAATGAGAGGCTAGAGACAGGAAGAGAAACGAGGAGCACTGTTTTCTCTTCAGTAATTACACTACAAACACAAGTATGAGGTTACAGACTTCCGTATTGCAAATGCGAGCCCAGTCTAAAAAATGAAGTGCTTTTTCTGGGGTATCTCTTAGAGACTCAACTCCTCCTTCAATGGTCTCTGATGTGGTTACTAGATCATAGGTAGGGTCTTTATCTGGGACAGAGAACTGGCTTACCACCCTACTTAAGCGGGGTGGATTGATTTGTTCATTAAAAGTCAGAGTTAGTCAACCTAAGTTAGTATTTTTCTTAGGATTAATAAAACCTAACATGTATTGGATGCTTACTATGTACTAGACTGTTCATGCATACATTATCTCATTTAATTGTCCCTATAATCCTTCAAGGTATAGGTACCATTATCATTCCCATTTACACCTGAAGACATTGAAATTTAGAGAGGTTAAGCAACTTATCCAAATCCTGACAGCAAGTGGCAGAGCCAGTGTCTGACTCCAGCAGTCTGGCTCCAGAGCCCATCCTCTTGACCACTGGGCCAAATTACCTCTGTCTTCCTCTTTTGTCCCAGATTTCCAAACCCAGATGCTCAGTCCATTCAATCTTACAGATACAAAGGAACAAAGCCACAGGATCTTAGCAATGGAAGGGTGCAGAGCTCTCCTCCCAGCCAACATGGCAATCTCATCTACAGTGTCCCTAACAAGTGGCCATTTCACCCCATCTCTTAACATTTCCAGAGACAAGTTTCCCACATCATAAAGCAACCCACTCCACCTTTAAGTAGCTCACATTTTAGAAAGTTATTTCTTGTTCAGCTGAAGTCTACCTTCATGACACTTCTACCAGCTGGTGTTGATTCCATACAGAATGTCTAATTTTCTTCTACCTGACAATCCTTCCTTTATTAAGACAGTTATGATGTCCCTCCTTCACTCAAAGCTCTTTCCCAGTTAAATATCTCTCATTCATTCAGCCATTTCTCCTACAACGTGATTTATAGGCACTTCACCTTCCTGACTGCCTTCTTTGAATATATTCTAGTTTGTTAATGTCCTCTTAAACATGGTATCCAGAAGTGAGCATAAAGCTCTATGGGCCAATCAGCAGAGGCCCAAATGGGACTGAAATTCCTCTGATCTGTTCATGACCCGCATCCTGACCCAACTCAAGACTCATTAGCATTTTTTGGCATTGCCAACTCACAGTCAACTAAGACTCAGTTCTTTTCACACATGCTCTAGCTCATTATCCTTAAGTGCCCTGCACTAAATAGAGCATTAGAAACCTTTATTGTGGTCCTTCCCATTTTATAAGCCTGGGTTTATTCTGAACTTTAGCCCTTCTGACTCAGTTCCTAGAGGTTTGTGATACACTTTGGTCTTTGTCCTTGGAAGTCTAGCCCTCACCCTGTCATTTATATATGTACTTTAAAAATCTGAGCTCATCGGAGAATAATCTGGAAGGAAAGCTTAATTTATTAGATATCTCTACCTTTTTAATTTCTCATTGGAATTTTCCAAATTCTACAGGTCTGAATTTTATCTTTGGAATCTCTCACTCTTGAGCTATCTTTCTCTTTTGGACTTTGGTCAAGAGATCATATTTATCTTTGATCCTTTTGAGGTCTCTCACACACACACACCCTCACACCCTGCAGGTTAGTTAACCTATCTGACCCCATGCCCAGCATTCTTTTCTTTAGCAGATCCAGACCAGTCAGTCTTGGTCAGTTTCCCTAAGATTCTTGTCACTTTCACCTTGCTATCCAGATTTTATTTATTGCCAGGATTAAGCCTATTTTAGCAATTTACCTCATTGCTTCTTCAGTCTTCAGAGAACTGTAATTATCGGCAAGAGAGTCAAAAACTTATAAATGTGTCCCTATCAGAATAATGAAACTTACGACAGATAATCAGATGGTTTTTATCTCTGATCAACATTTCTCACCTATGAGCTGGTTTTATGAAGTACTACTCATAGCTCTTAACTATCTAGGCAGTCTCTTATGTGCTTCCACAATGGCAATCACTTTCATTTCTCCCTTTCATTTTCACAGAATGCTTTTCACCCTCCCACCAATGAATGACTGGTTTTACCTTCTTGCTTACTATTTGATTACTACTTTGCTCTATTTCTATATGGTATCTCTCTGAACCAGGCTTACCCTTTCTTTTCCAGATACCAGTCAGAAATCCTATTCCACCAAGTTTGAACAATACCTATAAAATTGTGTTTCCTTGCTTGTATTAACATGTTACATTCACTTTATTACCCATACTCTGGGTGTGTTGGTACACAGATAACTGCAGCCTTAAGGATCATTCCTGACTTCTTCCTTGTTTTTTCTGAGAATTATTAGGCACTGTCTTAGCTTTAGTTTCTCTTTCTTAATTATACATGTATTCTACGTAACTATCAGAAACATAATAGTTACCAACACAGAGCTCCCACTATGTCTCACTGGAGGAATTCGTTTTTAATGAATTGACTAACCATATATCATTACCAACATTATCATTATTATTACTAATATGAGTCTGTTTTCCTGAACTCTTGCTCCTGGTTTCTTTTTTTCCCCCTCTTTCTTTTTCTTTTGACTTTCTAATTTTTTAATTTTCAGACATAAAAATGTTGCCCCCCCAAAAAAAAACTGTAAAGAATTTCCATGTATCCTTCACTCAGCTTCTCCAAATGTTAACATCTTACATGACCACTGTAACCAAGAATAATATTGGCATCTGTCACAGAGAGAGGAGGAGCCAAAATGGCAGAGCAGAGGGACACACAGCTCTTCTTCTCCCACAAATACACCAAGAATTACATCTACAAACCCACTGAATCACACAGAGTGCCTACTGAACTCTGGCAGAGTGTCTCTCACTTCGAAATACAGGAGGATTCTCACAAAATCCAATAAACAACAAGTTTATACCGTTTAGCACAGGGAACTATATTCAATATCTTGTAGTAACTTATAGTGAAAGAGAATATGAAAACGAATCTATGTATGTTCCTATATGACTGAAGTATTGTGCTGTACACCAGAAATTGACACAACATTGTAAACTGACTATACTTCAATAAAAATATATTTTAAAAAAAGAATAGTATTGGTAGAATATTATTAACTAATCTGTATTTCGGTATCCAAATTTCACCAATAGTACCACCAATTTTCTGGTCCAGGATCCAACCCAGGTTCACACATTGCATTAACCCGTCATTGTCTTTAATCTCCTCTAATCTGTGACAGTTCCTCAGTCTTTCTTTGCCTTTCATGACCTTGACACTTTTGAGAACATCTGACTCCTTGAAGTATACCTGGTCACAGGCAACCAGGAGAGCTCCAGCTCACAGTTGATTTAGCAAAATACCAAGTCATCACATGAAGTCGCTTTTAAATGACCCATCTTGTATTGCAATTCAGTAAAACTACACTTAAGCATCCAAAGACTCAGAAGGGACAAATTCTATGTAAGTATTTGATCATCGTTTTGTGCAGAGAGAGAAATCTAACAGAACAGTAAATGTGGAGGTGCTTGAAACAGTAAAAGAGCTTCGGAACAGAATATGGTAGGTCCATCATGCTCAAAGGGAATAGCAGATGTGGCCACTGAAAAGTAGCAAAAGGTACATGAGTAATGATGAGGCAGAGTAGAGAAATTAATATTTGAATAAAAATGCATTAATCAGAATGTCAAAAGGTCAAACTAGAAAGGTTTTGAATTTTATTTTGAAATGCATTCTAAAAACCACCTCCCTTTAAATAGGATGCTCCATAGATTTTTGTTTGTTTGTTTTAGCTATTAATTCTCTTATTGTAGAGTTAGAGGAGTGACTATCAATTTCAGAGAACATACTCTACCACTGAAACTGCACAAGGCCATTTCTGTATTCAGCTGCATTACTGTTACAATCAGCTAATGATAACGTAGCGGCCTCTCACGAACACAGGTCAAAGATAGGCCCCAGAATCAACAAAGCTAGAGTCAAAATTGCTCTTCTTTGAACACTTGCTGTGTGTGCTCATCACTTCGAATTGCTGGGGTCCTTGGGAAGACTAACGAACTGCAAAGTATACTTAGAGGAAGGACCTGATATTCCTGGAGGAACCCTAGAATTGGATCCTTTAAGAGGCAGAACTGGAGAAGATGGGAGGGGAAAAGAAAGTAAAGTGAGGGGTACACCACCTATGTTTTCAGCATGCTGGGCACCTAGGGTTCAGCTGCAGTTGGAGTTTTCAACAGTTATCCTTACTTTTATAAACATGGTTGTGATTACTTAGACACAGGATTTGTGATGACTCTCATCTCCTTGTTCTGAATCTGAGGGGTTGCACTCAAGTTAAAAGTAAGTTTTTAAGGACACATGTGGCAAATGCTTACCCAGTGCAGGGATTAAGGAGCTCGGTAAGCACTTGTCCGTTGACAAAATGGCTGTCAATCTAATTCTATTGATTCCTCTAAATTTTTCTGGAGTTCAGGAATTTACCGAATTCAAGAGCACTTTACCTGGGGTCCAGGGAACCAAATACCAACTTGGTTCACACAGACTCTTAACCTTCCTTGTATCTTTGGCTTCCGGCGAAAATAATTTCCCCAACCCCAGCCAAGTCCTTTGGATCCTCCTCTGCCAATTCCTGACAAGATCTTTGTTAAACAGCATTTGCAAACCGGGGTCTGGTGCATGCTGACAGTGTCCCAGTTCAGCTGCTCCCTCAGTTTCCTCTAGCTTCACCGGCAAAAGCTCCAGCGCCAGGTCTAAGGTGGGAAGAGTGAGGCACTTGGCCTTGGCGCCAAATGTAAACGGGAGCCAAGCAACTCAGTAACCAAGATGAATGATTTTTTAACTCACTATTTTAAAAGCTCAAAAGTCATGCAAAAGCCCATGATGAACAACGTTTCGAAATTTAAAATAAAGACAGGCTCCCATCTTGCACTTGCAGGGCTCTGCCTTAAGTGCCTCACCGTCATCCCAGCCCTGGGGCCCCAAGTAAACTTTATTTACAAAAACAGGCGACAGGCCAGCGCGCTGTAATTTGTCTATATGAATTTTTTTATATTGCATTAAATAGTATTTATCTTAACTACCAAGTTTTTTGGGGGGTGGGGGTTTTTTGTTCTTTGGAGTCCCCTTCAATACTGCGCCCTACCCTTATCCAGGCACCCCGTGACTTCCCGGTCCCTCTGCGCCCCAGGCACCCCCCCCCCCAGGGTCCCGCGTCGGGGCCCAGGTACTCCCTGGGGCCGCCCCTTCCTCGGGCCGGGTCAGGTGCTGTGGACGAGCCCCGGCGGCGCGGAGGGCGGCCCCTGCCCGACTCCCCGGCTCCTCCCTCCGCGCGCGGAGCCACTCAGCTGCCCCGCCGCCCCGCGCGCCGGGACTCGGCGCCCGCCCCCGACGCCGGCCGCCCGGGCGCCGACTCCCCCTATATAAATCGGCCATTTGCTTCGCTCCGCCCCACAGCCTCGGAGTCCGAGCTGGTCCCTTACCATTCTTGCAGTCGCCCGCTTCCTCTCGCCTTCCAACATGACAGATGCCGCTGTGTCCTTCGCCAAGGACTTCCTGGCAGGTGGAGTGGCCGCGGCCATCTCCAAGACCGCGGTAGCGCCCATCGAGCGGGTCAAGCTGCTGCTGCAGGTACGTCCGGGGATCCGAGAGCCCGACCAGGAAGTGGGGGGAGGGGTCGCGCGGGAAACGGTGCCCGGGGTCGGGGGCAGGGGCAGCTAACCCTCCGGACCAGTGAAGTGGCAGCGTGAGGGCAGGGTTGGCCGCAGGGTTGGACCAAAAGGCAAACTTAAGGGCAGTGCTTATAGTGGCCTGAAGTTAAGGATCTAGGAAGGGGTAGGGGCCCGGGGGAGGGCGGGGAGGAAGACCAGGGCCTGGGCATCCCTGAGGCCGCGAACTCGGATGGGGCAGCCCGGTAGTAGCTGGCTCCCAGGCCTTGGGGTCAAGGGCAAAGCCTGAAATTCGTCACTGGGAAGACGGACACCTGTCCTTACCGAAGACCTCAAGGTCGCGGCAAGGAGATAACAGCTTAGGGGAGGCCATGAGGCCGGTAGAGCGGCCTCGCAGCCGGCAGCCGGCAGGCGCGCTCCGACCTGGCCGGGCCGGAAGCCGGCGCCGGGAAGCGCGTGGCCCTACTGCGTCCTCCCCCGCGCAGCCGCCGCGGCGTCCCCGCGGCCTGGCTTCTTGCGCCGCGCGCTCTCCCGCTCCGGCTCTAGAGGGCGCGCCGGCACGGGCGTACGGGTGGCGGCCGACGGGTCACCTCCAGGAGAGGAGTGGGGCCGGAGCGGGAGGGAAGCCGCTCCAGAGACCTGAAGCGTGGGCCACGGTCACCCAGGTGACCGCGCCCGACATGGGACTCACCCTAATGCCTCTGAACGTGGGTCTGAGGTAATGACCTTTCTCCCAGGTCTAAAGGTCATGGGTTCACTTGAGGGTGCCCCCTCCCCACCCAACGGGGTGGAGGCTTAATGTCTCTGATGGTACAGGTCATCTCTTCCACCTGTGAAAGCGTCAGAGGATTGGGAGAGTGCAGCCTGTGGGACGTAGAAGACTAGATATGTGGCAAGGGGAGCCAACTAACCTTTAAGGGTGTCAATTGAGATGATACATTTTCTTTTCTTTCCCTTCTCCATGGTTATAACTCTCCCTGTTGGCCTCTTTCTTGTCTGTCAGGTGCAGCATGCCAGCAAGCAAATCACTGCAGATAAGCAGTACAAGGGCATCATAGACTGCGTGGTTCGTATCCCCAAGGAGCAGGGAGTCCTGTCCTTCTGGCGTGGTAACCTGGCCAATGTCATCAGATACTTCCCCACCCAGGCTCTCAACTTTGCCTTCAAAGATAAATACAAGCAGATCTTCCTGGGTGGTGTGGACAAGAGGACCCAGTTTTGGCGCTACTTTGCAGGGAATCTGGCATCAGGTGGTGCCGCTGGTGCCACATCCTTGTGTTTTGTGTACCCTCTTGACTTTGCCCGTACCCGTCTAGCAGCTGATGTGGGCAAAGCTGGAGCTGAAAGGGAATTCAGAGGCCTTGGTGACTGCCTGGTTAAGATCTACAAATCTGATGGGATTAAGGGCCTATACCAAGGCTTTAACGTGTCTGTGCAGGGTATTATCATCTACCGAGCTGCCTACTTTGGTATCTATGACACTGCAAAGGGTAAGTTTGTTGTGTGCTTTGATACTGTTCTTCTGAGACCATTTAACATGTTGATCGCCCACTGTGAATCAGGTACCCCTGAAGAAACAACTGTCACCCAGATTTGGGTGACGTGGCGATCAATGTGTTAAAATATCATTTGCCATCCTAATTTTCCAGGAACCAAAGGGGTTTTTTGCTTTTTTTTTTTTTTTTTTTTTTTTGTAATTGCTGAAGGAAGTCAAGGTCATCCCGTACAGCCCTTGTGTACAGAGGAGATCTTGGGGGTGGGGGGTGTGGAAAACAAGTCAGGAAGACTCTGCTTTCTGGTAAAAGTGTTTCTTTCCGATTCTCAGGAATGCTTCCAGATCCCAAGAATACTCATATCTTCATCAGCTGGATGATTGCACAGTCGGTCACAGCGGTTGCTGGGTTGACTTCCTATCCGTTTGACACCGTGCGTCGCCGCATGATGATGCAGTCAGGGCGCAAAGGAAGTAAGTTCCACTTGAGCAGAAAATAGATATGGGACATGGGCACAAACTAGTGATACCTGACTTTAAAAACGTCAGTCTGGAGATCGCGGGTGGGGTTGATTGGTCTGTGTGTACTGCACAGTTAGGTCTGAGTGGGCCCTTTGGATGCCTATGATGAGGGTGTTAGAGGTTAAGACTACTAAGAGTTAGTCTACATACCCCTGTTCTCTAGTCACCAGATTGATATTTCAGTATTACCCACACCAGTGTTTAAGTGTTGATTTTTTTCTGAACTGACATTAGCTTTTAGATAAGGTGGGGCTCTGGTTTAGTCTAGTAAACGTAGGGCCTTTTCATCAGCCTGGGGTCACCAACTCCTTGTCTTTGTTCTTTGCAGCTGATATCATGTACACAGGCACGCTTGACTGCTGGCGGAAGATCGCTCGTGACGAAGGAGCCAAAGCCTTTTTCAAAGGCGCGTGGTCCAATGTCCTCAGAGGCATGGGTGGTGCTTTTGTGCTTGTCTTGTATGATGAGATCAAGAAGTTCACATAAGTTATTTCCTAGTTTTTCTCCCTCTGTGAACAGGCATGTTGTATTATATCACATATCATGAGCATTCTTGACAGACTGTTGGCTGTCTATTTATCAATGGCAACTACTTACTGGTTGAAATGGGAAGCAATAATATTCACTGGACCAGTTTTCTCTTAAAGCCATTTCCATGATGATGGGACCCAATTATATTTTTTATTTCAGTCACTCCTGATAAATAACAAATTTGAAGAAATAAAAAATATCTGAAACACAATTTTGTTTGTGGTTTATTTTCATATAAAAATACATTTTATAATTGTAAGTGCTACAGTTGAGTAAATGCTTCATGTTTAATAAATGCTACAGTATCTCCCAAGATGAAGAACTTTCTTCTAAAACCATCCATTTAGCAAAGAATAACTTGGTTGTGTGATCCATCAGCATTCCCAATACATTAGCAAAATGAATTTCAAGCCCAGAGCATCCAAAAACCATTGGTCTGTTGCCTGTGGACAGTCTTAGCTGATGAGCTTTCTCCAGAAAGTACTATGTACCCACCTTTTGTATCTTGTGGTTATTAGTCAAGCAATACAAGCTAAATTGTTCACTTTAAAATTGTTCTATGAATTTCATCTTATGTAAACAAAAAAATGTAAAATATGAGGTAATGATAGCAAGTTTTGTCCAGTGGCCTTGCCTCAGCCATCTTCACCTGTCTCAAGTCATTTTAATTTAATCCTATTCAAAGCAGAGATTAGAGCTGGCACAGTGCTGAGATGGCAGTGCTGTTAAAGATAATGGTGAGAGCTGCCACGACCTCAAAACTCATTTTACAAAGAGGAAATAGAGCATCTGCGTTTTGCCTAACATGCTAGTAATGATAAGCCCAGTCAGTGGAGGATACTTGTTTCTTTTGAATAAACTCTTTTTGGGATCCATGTGAGAATATGTTTGCAATTTCTATAGCTCTTGATTAGGACTCAGAAATTAAGTGGATTTTGCCTGTAACATGAGATTTGAATGAAGAATAAAGCACCATGGCTGTCAAGCCACAACATTCAAAGTAGAAAGTGATAGGATAGGTGAGCCATGCACACAGGGAAAACTCATTCCCAAGGAACACTGCACACTGGCATGTTAAGGCGCTGCTCTGCATGGCAGGCATTAATGCCCAGGGCATCCTAGAAATTTTTGTTATGTGCCCCCTGGCCAACCACCTGAATGGTATAGCTTAGTTGTTGAGAACTCTTCACAATGTATACACATACAAAACATCAAGTTGTCTACCTCAAATATATACAATGTTTGCATGTTAAAGGTGTCTGAATACATAGTAAACAGACTTAAGGGGAAAGGGGGTGGGAAGGGATAAATTTGGGAGTTTGGGATTTGCAAATGTTAACCACTATATATAAAAATAGATTTTAAAAAACTATAGCACAGGGAACTATATTCAATATCTTATAATAACCTTTAATGAAAAAATATGAAAACAAATATATGTATATATATGCATGACTGGGACATTATGCTGTGCACCAGAAATTGACACATTGTAACTGACTAAAATTAAAAAAAAAGATACCATAATAAAGTTGTTTAAAAAAGAAACTAAAACTCTACTGGTATCAGAGAAGCCTGGATTCTGCCACTTACTGTGTTACCTTATTACTCTAAGCCTCAGTTTTCCTCATCTACAAAACAGGGATAATAATAATGCCTGCCTCAGAGGGTTGTTTCAAGGATTAAAGAATGTATGCAAAGCATCTACCACAGAGCATACATAATAAACAGTCTATAAATGATAACTATGATCATTATTAAGAGACAGTTAAGATTTCAGGGGCTCCAGAAACAGAAGTACCCAGATTTGAATCCGGGCTCTGCTGATTACTTACCTGTATGGCCTTGGCTGAGTCACTTATCTTGAGTCTCAGTTTCCTCATCTGTAAAATGGGGGTGTAATAGTGCTAGCTGTATTTCCTAGAGGTGTTGGGAGTAAGGGTGAAGTAACAAAGCATGTACAGCAATCAATATGGTGACTGGCATCTAGTAAGCATTCCAAATATGAGTTTTTCACAATTAGGCATCCATTTTGTTGAATGAAGATCTGCACAAGCAGAGAACTACTTAAGAATGAATTCAAACCCTCTTTTCTTTCTCTGCAACAGCCTAGACATACTATTTTGAGTAGAATTTATATAAAATAAACTTCAGCTCAGGTCTTCTTCAGAGAATTTGATCCTGAAAGGGGATAAGAGGCTCTCCACTTAGGGCTGCAAACCACAATACAAGAACCCAAGCCCCCTTTATAGTTATCACAATAAATGTGGACTCACAGAGCTAGCAGCTATTAAAATAAACCTAGGACCGAGCATTAATGATCAGAAAGCAAGAAGTGGGGCCTCCTACAATTGGGTGGCTGACATAGATGAGGTTTTTTTCTCTCTCTTCTTTCTATTCTTGTTGTTCAATGATTTTTGAAATTTAATTTAAAGACAAAGTGGTTTTAATCTCTCCAAGCTGTGCAGGATAGTGCTATAGCATTCATTATGTCCATTATGCTCGTGCGAACATTGATGGTACACAATCTTAGCAACCTCCTAATTTATGCCGTTGTTTTGTTACTATTCAATGCCTAACAGAATCCGGGAAGCCCAATTCCAGGTGAGAGAGCCAGAATACAGGTCAGCACGTACACAGCCACGTTCCCCGTTCCAGGGGCCACTCTGTTCAATCACTGGAGGCAGTGTGGTCCGGGTGCTCCAACCGCCGGAGAAAGAAACCAGGGGTGTCTCCTCATAGGGGCAGTTGTCGTGGATGGTAAGTCATTTGAGCCATTATTTTGGTATTAAAAGAGATGCAGATATGTTAGAGAGTCTATTGCACAATTTGAATGCATTTTAAAGCTGCAAAGAGAGTTCTTGTGTACAGAGGACCATTTCTGGCACTGCCCTCAGACTCCAGGGGGAACCCTGTCAGCCTCCTCTGCCATTGTGGATAGTTCGGTAGAAAAAATTTTCAAGTATACTGCTTTACCGGATAACAGATTTTATTCTTTTTTTATTGAAGTATAGTTGATTTACGATGTTGTGTTAGCTTCTGGTGTACAGTATAGTGATTCAGTTATCCATACATGTATATATTCTTTTTCATTATAGGTTATTACAAGCTACTGAATATAGTTCCCTGTGCTATACAGTAGGACCTGGTTGTTTATCTACTTTATATATAGTAGTTTGTATCTGCTAATCCCAAACTCCTAATTTATCCCTGCCTCCTGTTCCCCTTTGGTATCCATAAGTTTGTTGTTTATGTCTGAGTCTGTTTCTGTTTTGTAAATAAGTTCATTAGTGTCTTTTTTAAGATTCCAAATATAAGTGATATTATGATATTTGTCTTTCTCCGTCTGACTTACTTCACTTAGTATGATAATCTCTAGGTCCACCCATGTTGCTGGATAATAGATTTTCAAGCATCAGTGTTCCTGGGATAAATTTCATTTCTCCTGTGAAGTTTGTGAGCATAGGATTTCTAATTTGTTTTTAGGTTTTTAACACAGTGTCTGTACATGGTAATCAAAGTTGAACAGTAGAGAAAAGACATCTCCTGTCCTCCCTCTGCCATCCCTAATCCCCCTCCTCAAAAGTAACCATTATGAACATTCCTGTCTATCGAACCAAAAAAATAATTGATACATACTGTTGTAAGAGTAGTTGATTTGTTTTTATCTGAATAATATTCTGACTGCTTGGATTCAACACGGCATGATTCTTTTAGACCAGCGTCAGACTGTGGGGTACCAGGACTCACAGACGCTGTGGGAGGCAGGAGGGTGGGGAAGGGGTAGCTTTTCGACCCTGAGCAAAGATTTCCAAGTGTGATCCTGTAATAAAAGCCTAAAAGGAAGCCAGCACTCTCCTTTGCGGTTTTAGCTTTGGTTGCTGAGTGACCCTGGGGGCAAGTCACTTCTAACATCAGAACCTTAGTTTCTCCCCTAAAGTCCCTTCCAGTTATGTTCTCTAGCTCCATCATTTTTACATAAAGCACAATCTGTGAAAGGACTGGGATTAGGTGATTTAATCCTTCCCAAGAACATTTTAACATATCTAACACATTCATAAGTGAATAGTCTCTGACTCAGAACAGTCATTTGCAGACTGTGTGGGTGGGTTGGCATTGGCAAGTAAAATTACAAATGTAAAGATTTACATTAGTTTCAGGACCAAGAAGCTGAGCAGCAAAATTACCACTCGGAGTTTGGGTCAAAGGTGATCTGATTTACCTCGAAAAAATTAACATCTGTCTTTTCAAAGCCTCATCTCATTATGTGTAATGTGCATTTTGGTATGCAGGTGGAGATTTATTTGGACAACAAATATCGGACGCTGCAATTTCTGGACACACAAAAAATGCCTTGTTCCACTCAAAATGTTTGGAGGAGCTTTCCCTTCATTTCAGCCATTATTTGTTTTAAGTGCAGGTGAACAAGTTCAGATGCATGGTGCTCTTCTTAGCCAAAGGCTTAAATTAAAAGAGCCTTTGGTATCCCAGCAACAAATCTAAACAATGCTCAAATAACAGATTGGGCAGTCTTTTCCCTGTACCCTCTTCGAAGACACAACTGAGTTAAATGAAAAGAGTATTAATCCATGGCTTTTCCATGACTGTCAGTCAAAGAGAGGTCTCATTTTGGTGGTAAATATCTGTCCTGGGACTTCATTCCCTTGGGCAACTTTTGTAATGCAGGGAGGAAATTTAGCACTGGCGAAATTTAAGAGAATGTGCTGAAACTAATCACATGGCACGTTTCATCGGGTCTCCAGTGTTTTCACTCCCAGAGTGGAGATGGTTGTGGCCATAAAGACATAACCAGGGCAAAGTCTGTGCTAAACTGCTGTTGACAGATCAACTTCCGAGGGCCTTATGTTTGGGAGTGAAAAGGAGAACTCTTCTGTCTAAATGAGCTTCCAGTATCCTGCTGGGCGAGGAGCAGATATCTCATGGTAGAGAGATATGTACCCTGAACCTAATGATGCTTCAGCTTCAGAGACCCTCCTTGCACGAGCCCCTTCCCAGCTCTGGGAGGGGCGATAGCAACATATTCATTTGGTCATCCAGTTTTGTAAAATTTTCAAAAGTAAAATATGTTTGTGTTTGTTTAAAGAGGGCACCCAAATTATATACTGACATAAACTGATATCCCCAGAAAACCTGCATCTACTCCTGCTGGTGGAGCTGGACCAGAACAAGGAATTTGGAGGCAGCCCTGTACATCAGGGCAGAGGGGTGACCCAGGTCTGGGACTTCCTTATCCCCTGGTCTCCCCACTGCTCCTAATCTTCCTGCTCAGGACTCGCTCATGAGACCCTTTTGGACTAGAGGTCTCATTTTTCAAATCCCAAAGTTTCTCACTTGACAACTGTTCAATTTTTACTTAACTCCTTTGTACCTGTTTCCCCATCAGGCATACGTGGATAGCAACAATATCTAACTCGTAGGCACAATGTGAAGATCAGTGGGGTTACTATGTAAAGGTACCTGCTTTACACCATTTTGCTATTATTATGGCTGTTATTGTTTTATTGGAATGCTTTGGATGATCTGCATTTCATCCGTGGGAGACTGATGTAACGGAAATATCCCTGACCTACAGATTTCTAAAACAGTCTCAAGAAAATCCCACATGCCCTATAGAATTTCTCTCTCTCTCACACACACACACACACAGATCAAGAGGACACTTTTGGAATGGACTGAATGGGAATATGTGGTTATAGTGATAATCCTGAACTCTAAGAGCACTTATTTTATATCACTGATTATTCAAGGGAGAAGGTCAAAAATAAATCTGTCCTGCCTCACACCCAGACCCCACTCCCCTGCCAGCCCAGGGGCACTATATGATCACTGGAGTTCCCTTTGCTCTTGTAGTATTTCAAGGAATCCATGAGGCCCTGACCTGATTACCCAGGTCTATGACTTTGCTCCCTGGGGAAAGAAGCTGCTGGGAAGAGGCAACGCACACTGAGGCCTTTGGAAGCAAAAGATCTCCTGTTATATTTGCAGTTAAGTTTAGGGCTCAGGAGTCTCTTTATCATAAAAATTGAGCCTTGTAATGGGTTTACCCTAGAAGTGAAGGTCAGAGGGTAAAGGCGCTTGGACTTCTGGGTAAAAGCATGCTCTTTGCCAATTAGGACAGAAAGCTGGGGGTTTGGCCACTGAAACTGTAATCCCACTTCAGCTTCAGGCTTCTCTGTTTTGGGTCACATGACACCTCATCATGGGTTTGTGCCTCAGTTTGTCCACAAGGAAAATTGGAAAGCAACTTTTCTTGTTTGGGTTACAATATCATTTCTTAAATCTTCTACCGAGGGCTGTGGCCCTTTTCAGAATTTCTAGAGCTAGACAGATAGGATTAAGTTAAGCCTACTTCTGCTGATTAAACAATCAATACAACCAAGTACCAGTGATTTCTCTAAAACCACACAGAATCAGGATCAGAGATGATTATTTTGACCTCCTATATGGCAGATGTTGTGCTAAGCACTTTGCGTGGATTAACTCTTCTCATTCTGTCAGCAGCCCTGAGAGGTAGGTATTATTATTAACTCCATTTTACAGCTGATGAAACTGAGGCTTAGAGAGGTGAGGTAACGTACTGTGAGCTGGCTGACCTGACAGAAGGTTTCAAAGAAAATTTCAAGGTGATCCTATCCAACTATTGATTTTGAGTCATGAAATATATTAAAATACAAAATCTGGCTAATAGCAACGGATAAAATACACTTGACAAATATTAAATAGACATTGTAATAACCAAAGCACTGTTTAGAGTTCCTTTTTAGAGTATGGGTTATTTACTATTTCAGCCAAGTTAAGAATCATTGTTCAAGAATAATTACTTGAACCTAAAGCTAAATTTGATTTTATTCCAGTTTCCTAAGGTTTTTCAGGACGGACTCTCCTTATAAAGGAAGGCTCTTAGCAAACAATGCTCAGCCCCTTTCTAAGGTCACTTGCTTGAGGCTGGGGTTATTGGGCCATTTGGGTAAAGCCCAACTCCACTAATGCAACCACATGACCAGGTGGTGTTTGGCGTCCCCTCACCTCTCGCCAGGGTTAGGGGTGGGAGGGTCTCAGAAAAATGTTGACACCTGGGCGTCGGTCTATTTTAGCTGATTGCACCTTCTATGGAGACAGTAACTTGCACCTCTTGTTCTGCTACTTCTGCGCATGCTCCGAAGTCCCAAACCAAGTCACTTGTTTCCAAGCTTTGTTGTACTATTAGGTGGACTGTAGAAAAACGCACAATCTAAAAGCTGCGAGTTCAGGGAGCTTACTGAGTACTACAGCCCCGGAGGCAGCCTCTCAGGTAGCTCTGAGGAACTGCTCCAAAGAGGTAAGGGAGGAATCAGATATATAGGAGTTTTTGCTGGGGGGTGGGGGGGAATGTGGTAGAATGTCAAAAGATAACTGCTAATCACAAAAACAGATAACTCAAGTGAATGGTTTTAGTGCTTTTCTATGTATGGCAAGATGCAAGAATCTCAGCTCATTGAAGTTACTCCTTAGATATGCATCTTAACTATGTAGGGCCAGTATCCTGTTTTTCTCCATCCTGAATTCCCCTCAGGGCTCACCGTCGGAGGCAGCAGCAGTGGCTGATGGCTTGATGGCGGGCAGCGTTCATTGTTTACTGGAATGGCAGGCAACATTCTTTGTTTACTGAAAATGCAGGCAGTTTTGCCCGCAGTTACTCCCCGCCACCCCCGCCTACCCTTCCCTGCCTCTGTGCCCGGGTACAGTCCTTCAAGAGCCAGCTGAGAGCACACCTCTTCTATGAACCTTCCCACTCTTCACTAGCCGGTGCTCAATGCCCTCTCCTTTGTTTTTGTTTTTTTTTGTTTTTTAAAAAAGTATAGTTAGTTTACAGTGTGTCAATTTCCAGTGTACAGCATAATGTTTCAGTCATAAATATACATACACATATTCATTTTCATATTTTTTCATTATAGGTTATTACAAGATATTGAATATAGTTCCCTGTGCTAGGCAGAAGAAACTTGTTTATCTTGCCCTCTCCTTTGAACTGCTAACATAGTCTATTTATGTCAGCTCGATGAGCCCGGGTAGGTTGTCTGTTTAATTCCTGGTTGTATCCCCAGTGCCTAGAACAGTGCCTGGCACATAATAGGTATTCAAGAAATAATTAAGTCAATGAATTATAATGTTTATGTCATAGTATGATGACTAAGTATTTACTTGTGTGTCTCTGTTAGGGGCTATGTCTTGTTCCTCTTTACATTCCTAACACACAGCAGAGAACTTAACACAGCGGATGTGCTGTAAATGTCCATCGGGAGGAGAAATGAATGAGAGGATGAATGAATGAACAGGTGGACACGGCTCCTTTGGTTATCGATCTGTGGGAGTGACTTTTGGCTGGATTTGGCCCCTTGCTCCTAGGGAATGATTCTGCAATAATAAGCTGCACATGGCCTTCTCGTCTGGCATCTATCGTTTGCCCAGCCTCTGGGCTTGGAGGGAGGCTCTGGATACAGCTGGGGTTTGGAAATCACTTGGTTTCTGTACTGCTGCTATAGCATCCATGCTAGAGAACTAGAGCGCCAGGCCTGGGGAAACCCCCTCCCAAAATTTGTGTGAAAAATCAGTGTGCCTCCACAGCAAGTCCTCCTACCAGCCTGTGAACATACGCTGCCCATTTGATCATGAACCCCAAACACGGATCCCTCCGCATAGTAAGTACTTGATAGGTATCTGGTTGTGATGGTGACAATGCTGAACACTGACTGCCACACAAGGTGACTCAGGCCACTCCAAGGGGAGAGGAACAGGCATGTTACTGGGGCACCTGAGGACGCTGCTATCAAAGCTGTACCAACTGCACACCCACGTGACTTATTAGGGCTGATTAGACCAGACATACTCCTATGCCTGGGCCTGATGTTCCCAGCTTCTAAGACAGCCCCAGCCACCGAAAGCCGGTGAGAACCCTAGAGTGAATGTGACCCTCTTTGATCTGCTCTGAAGGCAAGTGGGTTTGCTGTCTCTCTTGAAGGTGGGTGGGAAGCCCCTAGGGTTCCACCAGGGGCTTGGTCTCTTACCTATTGTTATTTCTTGTGCTTTTTATTGTGGGCCACTCTTCTAATTGTGTATGGATTCTCTCATTTGATCCTTTCAGCTGCTTTATGATGCAGGTGCTATGATTACTGTTTTCCAGATGAGGATAACTGAGGCAAGCCATATATAGCATCTGCAGCTGAAAACCCTGAAAGCAGAGGCCCCCCCTTAGAGAGGGCCAGGAGGCAGTGCAGGATGATGTGGTTCCCAGAAAATGACCAGGGAGACCTGAGGATGGGGAGTGGCTTGGGCTGGGAACCGTCGGCCTTTGGGGGACTGACCCAATGTCTGCAGCATCAGGAGAGGCCTTGGTGTGGTGGTTAAGAGGATGGTGCTGCCTCTTTCCAACTGTGAGGCCAGGCGGTGGCCAAGGTACTAAGCGCTCAGTGCCTCAGCTTGCTCAGCTGTAAAATGGGGTCAAGAACAGCACTGTAGTGCGGATTAAATGAGTCAGTACTTGCGAGGCACGTGGAACAGAGCTTGGCACAGAATATGTGCTTAAGTGTTAAATGACAGACCACGGGGCACGCCACCCTCGTCCCTTTAGGCGCTGTTTTTTGTTTTTTGGGGTTTTTCTTTCCCAAGGGAAACGTTGTAGGGGGCGCTTTCGGCGTGTTGGCTACAATAGTCTTTGCTGCGGATGGGGTAGGGGGAAGCAGAGGGAGAAGCCTCCTCCGCCACGGGGGCGACTGAAGGCAACTAACTGGGAGAGAAGAGGGCTGGGCATGCCCTGAGGGGAAAACGCGGCTGCTGTGGGCCGGATGGCCACCGAAAGCCGCTGGAAATGCAAGGCTGGATGAGAGATACAGGCTGGGAGACCCGCCGCGCGGCAGCCGCCGCCGCAGCCAGTGGCGAATTCGCCTCGCCGGGCTCAGCCGCCTCCTCACAGCGGCCTGCAGAGGGCGCGCTGCTCCTCTGCTCCGCCGGGCGCTGCAGCCTCGCGGCTGGGAGCGCGGCGCCCTCCACGCTGGCTGCTCCCCACCTCTCTCCGGCCAACTTACCTCCTCTAAGAAGCCTGCTCTGACCACTGTGGTCACACTCTTCCTCCCTGATCCCTCAGAGCATCATCTACACTTGCATAATTTAGAACTTGGATATGTGCTGGCTGGTTCGCTAAGTGTGTCGGAGGTATTGGGAAGTCTTGGTTCCACAATAAAATACTTTATATTTCTCCACTCATGACAAGCGACCCCTGGCACACTGGTAGCCACATAGCGAGTGCCCGGCCAACACTGGACTTGCCTCTACAAGGTCTCGCTGTAATCACTCCCTAAGGAGACTTCTGGGGTCCCTGATGTCACAGAACCCAGGGATGGCTGAAGGACGCCTATCCGGGTGCCTGCATGGCCTCAGTTGCCACTTGAGCCTTCACTAACCAGGTGGGACCGGTATAGCCTGCCTCAGGAGGCAGTGCCTTGATGCAGAGGAAACCTGTCTGCAGGGGAGCCCACTGATATGGAAACATTTGCAGAACCCCAGCTTCGGTGCAGAGCCCTGTGCTGGGCATCCGGGACACAGAGAGGTACAAACAGAGTCCTTGCCTTCACGGGAGGCAGCGTGAAAAAAATGGAAACAAGAGCTCTAGAGTCAGAAAATTCCCACATGCGCTAGCTGTGTGACTTTGGGCACATCGTGGCACTTCTCTGAGCCTCAGTGTCTTCATCCGTATTTCTAAGGGGTCTTGAGTGAGGAGGGGTAGGGGTGGGCAAGGAATACTGTAACCAGACCTATAATGTTTTCACTTTCATAAGACTAGATTTATTTATTAGGTAATTTAAGTTACATTTTAAGTCAAAAAATAAAATGGAAGTGGTAGCATTTCGTGACAAACGGTGAAATCTTTATGAAAGCTTTTAGTTATTAACTCAGAGAGGCTCCACAAAGGTTCATCACTTTCCACTGCTAAAAATACATAGTAGACACTTTGTAAATGCTTCTTGAGGAGGATGAAAATGTTTCCCAGGTGATGAGATGAACAGTCAAGTTAAGGAGACCCATATATAAACATAAAAGTTAAGGATGCAAAAAGGTCTGACATGTGCCAAGTGACTGGTCCAGACACTTCAGTTATCCAGATGTTAAGTGTCAAATGACTCCAGCAATCACTGTGGGTGGATGGTCAGGGGAGCCTCCACCACAGGCATGAGACTCTAGATCAGCCTTGAGGACTGGATTGGATTTCTTTGGTAAAGAAAGACAAGAAAGACCATCTAGATAGAGGAGTGGCCTGAGAAAAGGTGCGAGGCAGGAAGGAATGAGTGGTTGGAAACTGCAAGGGCCATTGGGCAGGCACCTCTGCCTTTTATTTATTTATTTTTAATTGAAGTATAGTGGATTTACAAAGTGTTCATTTCTGGTCTACAGCATACTGATTCAGTTATATATATATATATATTTTTCAGATTCTTTTCCATTATAGGTTATTACAAGGTATTGAATATAGTTCCCTGTGCTATAAAGTAGTATCTATTTTATATATAGTAGTGTGTATCTGCTAATCCCAAACTCCTAATTTATCCATCCCAGCCCCCACTTTCCCCTTCGGTAGCCATAAATTGGTTTTCTATGCTTGTGAGCCTGTATAATGTGCCTGTTGCAACCCACAGGGACAGTTGATAGCCAGTGTGATTGCACCCTTGTGATCCACTGGAGCAGACTTCTGAGGAGTGCTTTGCATACAATAGGCCATCAATCCGTATTCTTGGCCAAGGGGAAGGTTGGGGACTTTGAACTTTTTCCCTGTAGGTAGCAGGGAGCCTCATCTGCAAAGTGAGGTGTTGGCTGATTAGCCCCGAAGTGGTGTGAGGCTTGGGCTGCAGGGGAGGTGTGGGTGCAGAGGCTGCTGTAACAGGGAGGGGATTAGGACAGGCCAGGGTGATGGCAGTGGAGATGGGAAAAGGAGAAGCAAGAGGACTTGTTGTTTTTGAAAGGAGACTGCTGGGAGATGGCTATACCAAAAGGGGAGACAGGTACAAGGTCAGAAAGATGCAGAGACCTGCCACGTGGATTTTACTACGAATAGCAAGGTGTGCTGTCTGGAGCCGTAGTCAAAAGGTAGAAGAACCCAGAAGACTCATAAGGGACTCTGCCACCCCTAGTCAATGAAAGTCACAGTGACAGTTTCCAGACCCTGCAAGATTTTCAGGCAATGGTATTTTCCCAGGAATTTTAGAGACTGCACTATTTCCTTCTCTTTTCCCAAGATGTCAGAAAAGCACAGTCCACAAGGGGGCAGATGATGTCTGGCTGAGTTTAATTTCCATGGAAATCCAGTGATCTGAAAAGGCGATCTTCCCACATAGATGCCCCAGCTGTCCGAGCAGGCAGGCACGAACAGGATGTCGGTGTCATTCGTTTCCCCTGCCTCATTAGCAGGTGCTGCACTGCCAGAGGCGTACCAGTGTGATGTGGCTGCGAGGTGAGCAGCAGGAAGCCTCAGGGCCCGTGCCTGACTACAAGGCACCTTGGTTATTGCTCACACTTGGCGCTGCCTCTTGCTTCTGGCTCCTGGCCACCTTGCTGTTTGCTTCTCCCTAGCAGGGCCAGGGAGAAGCAGAGTCTGATGCCCAGCGGGCCCTGATGGTGCAAGTGGAACTCCTGCAAACTGAAATCAATCTGGCGACTGCCCACTCCAAGCAGAGCCCAGTATTGGGTATCAGGAGGTGAAAGTCCAAAAGAGATAAAAGACTCCTTTAACCAACTGAATCTAATGGAAAAGAATAGGTAAACCCACTGGTTCAGAGAATGGCTCTGGGATTTGAGAGACCTGGGTTCAGATCCCAGCTCTACCACTTCTTAGCTCTATGTCCTAGGGCAAGCCACTTAACCTCCCCAGCCTCAGCTTCCTCCTCTGGAAAATGAGGCAAGTTATAACAGCACCCACCTCACAAGGTGGTTGTGAGGTTTCAATGAGATAATGTGTAAATGAGAGAGTGCCGGGCAAACCACGCTCCAAGAATGATAGCTGGAGTCCTTGTTACTGTTAGTAGTAACAATAAGCAATGTGCTACATATTGACTATAGAAAGAACTTGGAAGACAAAATGGCAGGTGAGTAGGAGGTGGGTTTTACCCTGAGCTGTTGAAGGTGAAGAGGTAGGAGTTGTGAGAGCGGAGTAAGGAGGACATTCCAGGCAGAGGGAAAGAGCCAATGTTTTCAGGTTTGGCAAGTGACCACCTGGCCAGCCCACTGGGTCTGCATCAGCAGGGATAGAAGCTGCTGCTACGGGGCTGGTGCTGCAAGGTCTGCGGGCCAGGCACGAGGGGCAGCTTAGTCCTCATCTCAGCACGAGAAGCCAGGGAAGTGATAGGAGAGAAAAAGCGTCTCAGATGACTATTGCTCCAGAAGTCTCTCGGTCTCCAGCTTCAGCATTTTAACAGAGGAAGGCAACTCCATGAGAGCCAGGGCATGAGTCTGGGTTCTCCAGAGAAACAGAACGTATATATATTATAGGAATTGGCTCACGTGATTATAGAGGCCGAGAAGTCTCAAGACCTGCCATCTGCAAGCTGGTGGTGTAACTCAGTTGGAGTCTGAAGGCCTGAGTGCCTGGTGGCTGATGGCATAAGTCCACATCCACGTCCAAAAGCCCAGTAACTGGGAGCATCAGTAGAAGATGGACGTCCCAGCTCAAGTGAAAAGAGCAAATTTGCACTTTTTCATGCCTTTTTTGTTCTATTCTGGCCTTCAACGATTGGATAATGCCCACCTACTTCAGGGAGAGTGACCTTAACTCTGTCTACCGATTCAAGTGCTAATCTCTTCCCGAGACACCCTGACAGCCACACCCAGAAACAATGTTTTACCAGCTATCTGGACATCCTTAGCCTAGTCAACACAAAATTAACCATGACAGCAAGCTAAGGAAGAGAAGACTGCCAGCACCCCTCCCCCACTGGTGCAGCCCCGGTGGGAATTAACCACCGGGAATACAGAACAAGGGAGTCAGAAAGTTTCTTTGTTCTGGACTCTAAACACATCTCTACAATTCCAAGGTGATGACCAAAGGGTACCTAGAAGTCAGCTTCTCCCCACAAAACCCTCAGCTCTCAGCTCCAAAATGCTCATCCCGGGGCTGTGCCCTCCCCTCCCTCACCCCAGGGACAATAAACTGGAAGGAGGTTCTTGGCATGCGTAATACCAGGGCCTGGTCTGCTTTCATTTCCATGCTGATTTTATAAGCAGATCTTTTTAGGGCCTTGACTCTGGGCCAGCAGAGCTGGGCCCATTTCCTGTTGGCCCAAATGGTATGCATGCATATAAACCTTTGCTTCTATAGGCCCTTGGAGGGAAGCCTTGGCCTAAATAGCCCCAAACAAGAGATAATAGAAAAGCCATTTATATTTAGCGTTAGCATGTCATAAGTGATTTTTTGGCAGCACATTACCCTTCCTAAATAGAGTTGGATTAGGCTAATATTAAAACTAACTTTATGAGAGGCAGTACAACAGATGCTTAAAAGCCTTTTTAGCACAGTGGTTATGGGCTCGTAACCACACGGTCTGGTCACCACCACTTACTAGCTATTTGTCTCTCTGGGACTGAGTTTCTTCATCTGCAAAACGAAGAGAGCCAGAGCCCGTTCCTCATCGGGGGCTTGTGAGGACGGCAGGAAATAGAACGCAGGTAAAGCACTTAGCCCAGCCCACGGAGGCCTTCCGTAAGGGTCGTGATTTACGATCACTATTCTCACATTATTATTTCCCCAGCAGACTCGCTGGGCTTCGGAGGAAGGAAGCCTGAAGGTAGCGGGGGGGAGCAGCATTTGAGGGGAAGTGAGATCAGGATTAAAAACTGTCGAGACATCATCCAGAAAAGAAAAATACTCCACACCAGAAAGTTGACTGTGTCCACTTGTTATCCTGAAAACCACCCAAATTACTTTCTCCACCCATGTTCTCAGGCTTGGGCTAGTTCCTCAGCCGGTTTAGGCTAGAGTGAGCAGGCCACATCAGCCCGAGACCAGCTGGACACGTCTCTGGGCCCAGGGCGGGCCGGCCGGGGACAGGTGTATGTTTGCGAGGTGACTGGTTGTTACTCACAGTCACCTTTATCCGTGAAGGAGGGGGGAGGAGGCCAAAGCCTATGGAAGGACAAAATCCCTTCTGCCTTGGGTGGCCTCACCTGCTTCCGCATTCTTGTCCAATTAGCAGTTTTCAGTTTTTTCCTGTGACATGTTTGAAAAGAAGACTAGAACACACACAGTTGTTGTTTTTTCCTAGCTAGGACATGGTAAGACCTTTTGGAAGTAACTGTTATGGCTAAAGGCCGGACTGTGGCCCAAGCCAGGAAGACACATTGGTAAATTCAGTCCTTTCCTGTGGCCCTTCCATGGTCTACAACCCAAAGCTCTTTGTTTTTGTTGTTGTTGTTTTGTGGGGGATGGAGGTAATTAGGTTTATTTATTTATCTATTTATTTATTTATTTATTTATTTATTTATTTATTTATTTTTAGAGGAGGTACTGGGGATTGAACCTAGGACCTCATGGATGCTAAGCACATACTCTACCACTGAGCTGTATCCTCCCCACCTCTGAAAACTCTGAACAAGCCCCTGTGAGCTCTTATCATGCTGTTTACTTGCCTATTTACACATCTTCACATTGGTCTCTCCCTCTTGCCTCATTGATTTTTTGCATGGTAATATACGGGTAACGTGCCTCTGATAGCAAATTCACAAGGCATAAAGGGTTTGCAGTGGTCTCCCTCCCACCGCTGTTCCCTAGCCACCCCCAGGTCATCTCTGTTACCACGCTCTGCCCGTCCGCTCTGGAGATCATCTATGCAGGCACAAGCACACCATACGTTAGCACAAGTACTAGCATTCTTACTCGTGTTTATACTCTAGGTGCCCAGCAGAGCCCCCAAACATATAGGCCTGCAAAATAAATTTGTTGGTGGCATGTTCGTTTGCTTCAAAGTTTGTCCTGCTCATCTCAGCCCTGGGTGTCTGTACCGTCTAGGTGATATTTCCACAGGTTGGATTAACAGGTTACCTGTTTGGGCTCGCAGCTCTGGCCATACTTTCTCAGGACTGAGATTTACAAAGAGGCCACTGGGGCCTTTGTTTACTGTAAACAACTCATTATCTTTCACATTAGAGCTCGGAAATGCCATCCTGACTCACTCATTTTCTCCCTTGCTCTGTTTGGTGTCAAGCCAAAGTTTAGCTCTGGCTGCTCTTTGGTGGTGGTTGTTGCCTGAGGCGAAGGTTAAAGAGATTTTGATGCCACGCTCGTCTTCAGGGAGTCTCTAAGAACATTCAGCTCAGAATTTTGGCTCAGGAAGTAAAATGCAGGAGTTTCTAAACCACTGCGGTATGCCTCAGCCCCTGCCAGAGCTGGCTTTTCCAGAAGCATCCAAGCGATCAGACAGTGCCCTCATTCGCATCTTCTCTTTCTCTCTCTCTCCTCATGTGACTAGGGAACAGGCTGCACTCCATTTGCTCTGTAGAAAAGATCCTCCGGAAGAAAGGCAAGTAGGAAAAGGGCCACCTCTTCTCCTGCTCTGTTCTCACAAGGTTTGCAAACCTAGGGAGGCTGCAGGGCAGAGGAGTAAAGAGAACAAAGTCTGGGATCACACTACCTGGGCTGGAGTCCTGATTCTGCCACTTCTCAGCTGTGTGACCTTAGGCGTCATTTAACCTCTCTGTGCCTTAGTTTCTTCAACTGTAAAATGGGGGTGATCACCGGACCTACTTTAAATGATTGTTTTGTGGATTTAATAAGTTAGACTGTAAAGCATTTAAATCAGTCCCTAGCATATGGTAAATGCTGTATAAGTGCTTTCGAAATAAAACTAAAACTTAATGTTAGGGGTTCCTGTGTTAGATCTATTTTTCCCCTGTTCCCTGGCTGTGAGTTTCAAGGCTTTCACTTACTGATCTGGGCCCCTTGGTGCATTTTTCTTCCTATTGGGAAAAAGCTGTCTTACACAGAGAAGAAAACCTTGAGAAGAATAACCTGTATCGAGGCTAAAAATCCAGTATAAAGGCAGGGTTGTGTTACTATGCTGACTTTTCCTTGGGCTGCTCCTGGGGCCGAACTCTGCCTCTAGAGGGCTGAGCAGAGCCCTCCCGAGAGCTTCCCCTTCTGCCTTCCGCCTTCTGAGAAGAGCTGCTCTGGCTGCTGAGCCCCGCGCAGTGCTCAGCCTCCCCAAAGGTGTGTGTGCTGCCATGGCAACGCGCCTCAGCCGGCAGACTGTGGAGCAAGACCTGGCGGTCCTCAGAGGTCATTCTGCTGGATTGGCAGGCTGTGCTCTTCAGAGGGCGGGGTGGGCAGCCCAACTCCTCCTAGGCCAGCTCGCCAGGTCTCTCCTGCTGCTTCTGCATCAACCCGACACAGAGCAGCGTGCCTTCCAAGTGACCTAGCTCCAGAAAGACGTCCAAAGTCACCTCAGTGACGGGAACTCTAATGACCCCGATCACATACACCTGCATTCCCTGTGCACTGTGATAAGGCAGGGCTTGGCCCAGCTGTGCCAGAACAGCAGACGTACAAAGGGCACGTCACCTGGTCCCCAGGTGTTATGCACACAGAGTTTAGTACAGTTCTGTGGAAAGGGAACAAAAGCGTTTCCTTAACAACCAGCATACACATATGGACGCATTCAGCAAAGGTTTGTTTAGTGCCTGTTATGAACAGGGCTCCGTGCCAAGTACTGAGGGGAGGGGAAGAGGAGACAAAGATGAATTAAGTGTGGTCCTTGCCTTTAAAGACTTTGTCCTCTAGCAGAGAAGCCAGCCATCTATTTAACTAGCTATAATATGAGACCCACCTCTATAACTGATTTGACATTTGCTGAATACATATTCTGGGCCGGGAACAGCAGAAAAGGAGAGAGAGAAAGTCCTACCCTTGAGGAGCTTATATCCCAATGAGGGAGGCAGAGAAGTAAGCTGACAATTACAATATAATGTGACAAGGATGCTGATGGGGAGAGCAGATAGAGCTTTGGAAGCAAACAGCAGAAATGCTAACCGACGCTTGGGGAATCTGGGAAAGCTTCCGACAGGAAGTTCCAATAACCCAAGACCCACGGCTGCCATTTGGCCTGACTACAATGTGAATGGCACCCCCTGGAGTTGTGCACCATCTGTGGCAGCCCTGGCTGAAAGATGAATAGGAATTAGCCAAGAGTATTTAGCAGGTGTGGTGAACCAAAAGTGGCTCAAAATGGCTAGAGTGGTGTATTTTAAAACGAAATTAAAATTGTATCCTATTCCCTTTATCATTTGGCTTCTCTCTCTCCACACACACATTTTGTATATATACGGTTTGTTACTGAACCAGACTTGGCTCTACTCACCAGCACAGTAAAGCCAATCTACTGACACCGGGTTGTGGTGAAGGAAAGTGCAGCATTTATAGCAGGGCGCCCAGCAAGGAGTCCAGGTAGCTAGTGCTTAAAAGGCCCCAACTCCCTGATGGCTTTCAAGGAAAGGTTTTTGTGAAGGAGGAGTTGTGGGGTGCATAATCACCTCGTGGAAATTCTCCTGATTGGTTGGTGGGGAGGTAACTAGGAATGAACCTTCTGGTTCCAACCGGTCTGGGGTCTACGTGCATGTGGGCAGCATACAGTTAACTTTTTCCACCCAGTGGGGATTTCAGTGTCTGCAATAGAGCTCAAAGGACGTGATGCAGAATATTATCTCTAGCCCTTGAGGAGGAACTAAAGGTTTCTGACTGTGTTTAATGGCTAAACTATTATTATTTTGTCTTGCTTGACTGTTTTCCTTTCTTTCTGCATTTTCTCACTTCTCTGATTAAATTTACTCTTTGGAACTCGGGAAAGGCCTAGGAGGTTAAAAGTTTTCTACAGACAAGAGGTAGGCAGGGGACATGGTAGGGGGTGGGGTCTGTCCGGGAAAGACCCCATAGGGTCCTGCTCGGTTACAAATTGACCCTGGTAAATGTGGATGGAGGTAGTGTGGGATTTGGAAACTCATCATTTTAAGGCTACCATTGTAAAGATTTGATCAGACAAGAATTATGAATGGATGCTAAATCTAGTGGAGATTTTGATGACAAGCAGGATATTTGCATGGTCTTCAAGTGTGTCCCCAAAGACTGCTCATTATGTACAAAGGAAAAATTTTTAAGTAGCTATAGAGTAGAGAAATCGGGCAGCACTTTGAGCTGGTGATCACAATTAACATCCCCAGTGAGAGACAGATATACATTGTCTCCCCATTGGACACCGTGTTACCCATGCAGTGTACCAGCAGACATGCAGATCCTTGCCTAATGGTGAGCAAACAGCAAGCACAACACGAGGAGCACTGTTCAAACACTGTTGAAAGTGTGAGCAGGAGGGGAACTGTATTCTTCAAAGATTGCAAGGTCATAAAAGATTCCGAAAATGCTATGGAATGTTTCAGATCAATGAAAGCTAAATAGAAGAAGCAATTCATTTCAATACCCGACCCGAGAGTAGCTCCTGTGCTGGAGGGGAAGAAATGTTCTAAAGGACATCGGTGTGTCAGCTGACAAAACTGCAGTATGGACAGTAGATCCAAGTATTATGACAGTGTCTGACTCATGACCTGAGAAAAGCTGTCTGTGGCTATGGAAGAGGGTGTCTCTGTGCTTGGGAGATACATGCTGAAGTATAGGGGTAAAGGATCATGATGTGTACAACGTATTCTCAAATGGCTCAGAACAGAAGTGTGTGCGAGTATAAAATGGTTATACAAATGTATATGTATCATGTGTATGGTGTGTGTATATATATTGTGTATACATAATGTGTACACATATGGGCATATATGAGTGAGAGAGAGTGAACAAGAGCACCAGCCCCTAGAGATGCACAATTGACCCGTGAACAACACAGGTTTGAACCATATGGATTCTGTTATACGTGGATTTTTTTCAATAGTAAATACCACTGCACTACACGACTTGTAGATGTGGAACCGTGGATATGGAGGAACCCCGGATACACAGGAACCCGGATACGTATGAGTTATCTGTATACTATAAATTATACATGGACGTTCAGCTTTTCAGCTGCTCGGAGGGTTGGGGCCCCTTCCCCTACATTGTTCAAGGGAGGAGGAAGGAGACACAAGGATGGAGAAAAGATGGGCACGTTACAGGCTGAGCAGAGGGAGGCATAGTAGTAAGTTTCTGAGCGCCTGTGATGTCTGGGTGACACGTGACCTTAGAGGTACAAAGATGAATGAGAGTGGTGGGCCCTTCCCAAGAAGTCCGGTGATGTCACCTTGCTGGAGGACTGGTGGGGCGGTGTCCCGGATTTGTCAGAGCAGCCACAAGAGGGCTTGGGCTTCAACCTAGCCTTGCAGGACTGGAGGGGGCTGTCTCTCCAGCTGGCCTAGAGGATGGGGGGTTAGGAAGAGATGCGTGTTTGGTAAAGAATTACGACGAAAGAAAAGCGAAAGCCTGCTTCAGACTCTGAGGATCAGGCCCCACCTACCCAGAGCAGAGCCAGGGCTCTGTCACCTCCTCAGGTCAGAGGTCTCAGCGGGGAGAATGGGAGCTGCCTCTCCAGCCTTGCTCCCAATTTCCTCTCCCCAGTTTCTCCCTCCCTTCTGGAAGGAAGCCCAGACCACATTCCAGGAGATCTGAGCACCCTCCCTGGGGGAAATCTTCGCAGGCTCCACCCCAGAGAGGCCCTGGAAGGAAAGCAGTGTCCCAGTCACCAGTCACTGCAGGAGCTGGCCGCCTGAGTCCGAGTGGGCCCTTCCTCAGGCCTGTCTTTCTTCCGGGTCATCCCTGCGGGACCCAGCCCACCCCTTTTCTGGAAGCCACTTCCCCAAATCCCAGGAAGCTGTGGACGTGCGCATTACCCTACCCTGGGCCTTCCCAACTTCCTCGTTGGTGTCAAAACTTCCTTTTCATTTCATGTTCCTTCTTTCTATTCAGGAAAATCTAGTGTCAGTAGGAGAAATGAGATAAGCTGGGTTTTGGTCAAAAATGAGTTAGCTGTTAAGCCAGCAGATGTCCCCAGAGTTGACTGAAATAAGAGAAACTTCAAGTACCTGTGACGTGGAAAGACTTGTTTGATCAGGCGGGGCCTTCTTCCTGCTGCCTTGGGCATGTCATGGGGACTGGCTGATGGACAGACTAGAGAATGGAGTAGGGTGGGGCAGGGGTGATGAGGGAGCCGGAGGCAGGGACAGGAAAGCACATCAGGAGGCTATGGCTGCACATCCAGGAGGCGATGGCCTGACCTAAAATCTTGCAAGGGCAGGCAGGGCTAGGTTGATGAAGCAAAAATGTCAGGACAGAACAGGCCTGACTTGGTGCCCAGAGACCTGGAGATAAGGGAAGAGGGAGTGCCCAGGTTTTCCTCTTGGCCAAGTAGGTGAGTGGTGGTGTCATTTCTTGAGAAAGGGATCATCAGGCAGGACAGACTATGGGTTTGAGAGGGAAAGAAAAAATGATCGTGTGGCTGGGTCCATCAAATTTGAGTTGCTTGGGGGGACGGTAATGTCTCAGTGGTAAAGAGCATGCTTAGTATGCAGGAGGTCCTGGGTTCAATCCCTGGTACCTCCACTTAAAAAAAAAAATTGAGTTGCTTGCGGGACATCCAAGTGAGGCTATCCAGGAGGCGCTTGGATTGGGGCCATATGGAGCAAGGAGCAAAGTCTGGCCTGGAAAAGAAGTTTTATTATGTTCACACACATACACCACCCCCCTACCCCACCCACCACCACGAACTTCCAACCTGGTAAACTCCCGAGGTCATTCATCCCAGGGCACGTTGACAGAATAAGGTGTGGATGTCATCCTGGGAGACGGGCCTGGAGTGTTCCTGCACAGTGGTTTTACAAGGCCTCCTTAATAGTCATCGTGCATCATCATAAGGACAACAGTAATAGTGGGTTGGAGACATCTGAGTACTGAAACTCCAGAGTCATGCCTGTCCGCAGACCACATAGCAGGACTCCCCTCTTTTCCAAACCCCTGTGAATGGTGTTGTGAGCAGGCACCGGCTGGAGGATGCATGCGAAAGCCAGGGTGGGTGTTGGGCGGGGTGTAGGCACTTGGCAGGGAGTGGAACACTTGTAAATCTGTCCTGTGTGATCCCTTCCCTTTCAGAGTGTACTGAGCCCTTAGTGTCTGTGTCCTCACCCTGGTCAGTTCCCATCCCGTGGACTACAGCCCTCTCAGCTGCACGGGATGTTCTCAGGCTGATGCCAAGAGCAACTCGCTCCCAGTCAGCACTTCCACCCGCCTGGGTAAGCATGAGGCGGAGCAGTGTGTGGTGTGCGTGGGGCCGCGGGGGAGTGGCAGAGGTGACTTTTCTCCCAGGTTGGAAGAAAAACAATTGCTGTCTGAACTTCCTGGCTACAGAATAGCTAGCTAGTAAAAATTTGTGTGTACATGGGGGTGAGGACTGGGGAGCTCCCCACCTCCCTCCAAGTCTTAGGAATAACAAAGGGCACTCCTGGTAGAAGATGACGAGATGAGAGCTCCCACATAGGACTCCACACTGAGCTTCTGTTTCACCAGGAAGAAATCTTGAATGTCAGCCAATATGTACTCATTGATTCATTCAGTCATTGAGGGCTGGTCTTTGTACTGAGCGTTGGGAGGGGTGGGGCTAGGGACTGCGCCCTTGGAGAGCTACCAGCCTAGGTGCAAACACAAAACAGTCATTCCTGCAATGACCTCAGAGCAGAACATCCCAATAGGGCCCCACTAGATGCAGCTGTGCCTGCTAAGTTGCCCAGGGTGACCTTGGGAGTGGAGACAGCACATGGGGCCCGGAAGGAGACAGGGTTCATTCATGGCCTGCAGCAGAGGATGGCCCAGAAGGCTGGGCAGGCTTTCCACCAGAGAGGGTCAGATTCCAAAGCAGACAGAGCCAGTCAGCAAGAAGCCCAACCTCACATCCAAAGTCCCCCTCCCACCCTCTCTTTCTGCTGAAAAGGAAACAGGAACCCAAATGTAAACTCCAAGGGCAAACCCCGGGCCACCCTCAGGGGTAGCTGCCAGGACTCTGGCTGATATCCTAGAGGCTGAAGAGAAGGGTTCCCCACCTCAACCTACAGTCTTCAGTGTCACCAGCCTTTCTGGAAAGCCTTCAACAGTAAATTAGAACCCAGCCAGGAGCAGGGCCAAGTGGACAGAGGCTAGGCCACAGCTCCCCTGCCCCCTCTCCTGCATCCTTCCTCTTCCCCTGAGTCTTGAGCGCTTGCCAGATGTGCCTTCCAGAGTCACTGCAAGTGTTCCTGGCTCTCTTCCACCTCTGCTTTTGTTCAGGCAGAAAGAGGCCACCCACTCAGGGAAAAGCCACTATTGTCAATCTGTCCCCAAGGCCCTCAATCAAGGTGGCAGCTAGGGTTAGCTGTAGAATCCCGGAACTCCCCATCCACAGTGGTGGGCTTCGGTGGGGGGGGGGTCTGAATTAATGGCAGAGGGGAGTGGGAGTAGGGATGAGGGTCATTCATGACCTGGAAATATAGTTAGGCCCAGGGGATGCTGGAGCCGAGGCCTTTGGGCCCAGGAGAGCCAAATGCTACATTTTTGGACATGTTGGGAGCTGGTTGTTAAACACATCTATTGTTTAGAAACATATATGCTTACCATGAAATAAATCCTATTAAAAACTAAGGTAACAAATATCCCCAAACTCATCACTTCCTAATCATTTTAATATATTTTACTATTATCTGTGCCCTTGAGGTTATTTATTGTCTATCACATCTGTGTGACTGAAATCCTGTATAACAGTGTGCAATTACACAGCTTTCCACTATCACAGTGAAGTTGGCAGCTTGAAATCAGGCAAGGTGGGAGTATTTACAACTCAGAAATCGGGGGGAGCGTATAGCTTAAGTGGTAGAGCACATGCTTGACATGCATGAGGTCCCAGGTTCAACCCCCAGCACCTCCTCCAAACAGAAATAAATGAATTAATCCAATTACCACCCCCTCATAAAAAAAAAAGAAGACAGTAAATGCTATGAATCAGGGTTTGAGTTGTTGTTTTACTGATTATCTGGACCTAAGAAAGTGAGGGGGAATTTCATAATGCAGATTAAACTCACATGTGAGCCATGCCTGTCACTGTTACATTGTGAATAACACCAAAACATGAGGCAATAATCTTCCAGTGTTTGAAAATCATTATCCTATTCAGCAAAGAAACCTCATTATTGATGAATTAATGAGATTCTGACATGTCTTTGTTGTTTCACAAACAAATGGAAATATCAACCAACGTTCATGTCAGAAGTACATCAGTGGCAACCACAGGTTACAAATACAAGAGGCAATGAAAGCATTCTGTGAGACTCAGTTGGCCATTGATTAATAATATTATTATAATTCATATTAATATCAATATAATCCATCTATTATATTGTCTATTTTATAATTATGTATAATTTGTGTGCTATACATCCATTACATCAGTAAAGCTTATAATTAACTTATATACAAATATACATACACATACTTCCCCGAAGAGGGCCGACTGTTAAACATTTACCAACACACCGCTGGTTAGGCCCTAGGTTCAGAAATACTTTGGTACCAGAAACACAAGGTTCAAAGGTCCAAGAGGTACCCCAACCCTGACCAAAATCTGGTAGAGGACAGACACATGACTAAAAACACCTATGTGTTTTTTTTAAAAAAGCAAACAAGTAAAAAGCTTTTTCTTTCTTTTGTAATCTCACTAGGCTTTAAACTCTAGGAAAGTAGGGACTTTGCCTCGCTCATTCATAGTGGACTCTTTGGCGCCTAGTCAGTGCCTGGCACGTGGGAGGTACTCAGTGAATTCTTCTTGAAAAAAAATTAATGGTTCTTCTATGCCAACTAAACTTTGATTTAGCTTCTTCCCCAAGATCTCACCCAGGGATGGCCCTGACTCCTTAGTCTAGAAATTCCCCTCTCCACAGGTTCCTTGTTTCACCTTGGCTCTGAGAGGACTGCCGCCCCAGCATGTCAGGGCGGTGCCTGACAGGAATGTCCACCGCTTTACTTCCTGGATGCTGGCTCTCCAGAAGTTGGCCTAGGCTAGCATAGTGCCTCCACCACCTGACAAATGGACAGAATGAAAAGAAATTGAGGGGTAGGGTGGGGAGAATAGAGGCAATGAGGAAAGTCCAGAAAAATACAACCCAAATGGGAAACCATTTGGCTTGAGAAGAAGTATAGGCCAGTCTCCTGAATAGACACCTATGGAGAATTCCAGTTCTGCCTACCACTCAGTGATCGTCAGTCTGCTTATGCAGAAAATGATCTAAAGGGGCCGCTCTAGAAGATCTCCTTGGTTTCCTCCAGCCTTGCTGTGTTGGGGGCTTCTGCTGACACACACAATCAGCTCAATCTGAGAAGGCGGGTTGGGAGGGCTGCTACATCAGAGGAAGGGCAGGATGTGATGCATGGGAGAGGTGTGCTTTTAAGACTTTCTCTTCAGGAGGAAGCAAATGTGTGAGAAACATCCCAGTTGGTGAGGCAGGCTGAAAAGAAATACTGCAGCTTCTGAAAGGCTCAGATAAATTCATGGCTGATAGTTTACTGAGGGACTCAAGGACAGTGGTGGGGTCTTTGCATCCCATGATGCCCTCATCTGAGTCAGAGGAATGGGGGCCTCCCCACCAGAGTAGCATTTTTATACCCTTGTGTTCTCACGTCCTTCAAATGCCCTGGCTCACATCCTCGCTGCTGCGTGTGCGTGCCCACACCTTCTTCCCACATCCTGAAACCACTGCCCAAAGACAGGCAAGGTGATCTGAAAATGAAGCGTGGCAGCTTTCAGAGCACAGACAGGAGGTTTCCTCCTGGCCCCTCCTCCTCTTTGCTACCTCCGGTCCCCAATGCAGTGTGGGCTCAACTCCTGACAAGTTAGCCCTAGGCCTCTGGCTCTGCCTGTACTTTTCGATGCTCATGATAACCCGTGGAATGATAAGACTGGCCTTTTTCAATCCTGCCTCCGCACTGCAGATATGAGTGGAGCCTTCCCTAAGAGTGTTTTTCTCCTGTTAGTCTTCTGTTCAGGATGCCTCCAACTGCCTGCTATCTTGAGTCCAAACCCATAGCCTGACCTTCAAAGAGAAGTTATCATTAATTTGGTACTTACAATGTGCTAGGCATTGAACTAAGTGTCGTGTCTCCTAACCCTAGTAGCAAGTCTAGGATAGGGCCTCCGCTATTTGTCAAATGGATGAATAAATAAATCGTCAGAACAGCCCTGAAAAGCAGGTATTATTATTTCCCATGCTACTGATTATGAGACTGAGGCTTAGGGAAGTTAGGTAACTTGCCCAAGGTCATGATTATAAGAGGACAAGTCAGGACTCCAACCCAGGTCTGTTTGATTCTAATTCCTGGGGATGTTATATATGGCTCTTCAAGTCTTTCTCACCTGGGAAGGTTCTGGCCCAGCAGACACAGCCCTGTGACATTTATGGCTCCAATTCTGCGTATGGAGATGGCGGCAGCCTTCCCCACAGAGGGCATATATGACAGCTGCCCCTGTTTACAGACACTACCTGCCACAAATGGCTCATCATATCCTGAGGATTGGCCTGAGGATAAGGCAGCTGCCCTGGGAACTTGCACAGACCTCCTGGGATAGGCACACCCCTGGCCTGTCACGACCTCTATGTCCTGGGAGGAGGCACATCCAGGAAGTTCTGGTGGTAGAAGGATTTCCTTTTAGGGAGCTGCTCCCACGGAGGATGGCTCCACGTTGCACTGCAGAGAGCCTCCAGGTACCCCCTCTGCTACTATGGAACCTACTGACCTCTTGTGGGAAGAGTGTAAATGCACCGCGGCCAGGCAGCCTTAGAAGGCTTGGCCCTCAGCCACTCTGTGCTCCCACATCTTCCAGTTTGGGGGAAGTCGGCTTTCCCTACCAGGTTGATTTGTCTGTGCCAGTACTGCAGCGGGTAGGTCTCGACCTTGCTGTGCCTCAGTTTCTTCACCTATAAAATGGGGATAAACAAAGACCCACCCCCGTCCCCATGCCATACTTTAAAACCTGAGAAAAAGCTTTAATTGGGGTGAAATGGATGGATAAATTCAAGATGCCAAGAGCCAGGGCCACACTCATGAAATTCTTGGTACCTGAACAGAAATGACTAGATCTTATTTCATAAAGTGAATCAACCTTTTTCATGTCACAGGACACACAGAGGGCATTTGCCCAGCACACTGGGATATAAAGGAAGAGGTGGCTCAGCTCCCCCAAAGCCTGAAGGCATCAATGGCTCAGCATTCCTGGAATCCTTTTACAGCACCTGGGGTGGCAAGCGCCGCTGTATATAAAGTAGTCACAGAAGCAGTGGTGAGCCTTATCAGGATTCTCTTTCCCCTCTTTCCATGTGACACAGCCAGCAAAGGGTTTGGTGGGTGGCCCCGCCTCTCAGAGACCTGCAGTGACCAATAGGTACAGGTGAGAATGGCTGCTGAGCAGCGGGTAAGGGCCTGGCATGCCTGCCCTGGCCCCAGGGCAGTGCTCTGCAGGCTCCGCTTTGCTGATGCAGAGAGATGACAGCGGCCCCACAGGCCTCTGGGCCAAAGCAGACTGCATCTGGGGATAATCTGAGACCAAAGACAGGGTGTCTGGTCAGGGCAAAACTGAGGGACAGGGGCGCCTGCTGTCTGTCTCCCCGCAAGCTGCTTCTCTTTTCTCTCCCTGATACCCACTTGCACCCCACGGACTCGTTCATCACAAAGGCCTTCGATGAGTGGTATCCAGTTGCCAAAGCCCGTGCCAAGTACTGGGACTACAGGATGGAACTGCTGGCTTCAAGGAACTGGCTCTGGTAGAAAGAAAAACATGGGAAGAGGGGCGCTGAATAAGGTGTGATAAGTCCAATGGGTGCTGTAAAGAGGAGGGAAGGTGTGAGGGCCTGAGACGGCCTCAGGGAGTCGGGCAAGTTCGCAAGGACACCTGAAGAATAAATGTGGCTGGAGGGGAGGAGGGGAGAGGACCTGGGGAGTAAAGAGGCAGCTTTCCAGAAAGAACGGCATGCACCAAGGAGCCACTGAGACGGGGGAGAATGAGGCGTGTTCAAAGCACATCAAGGAGTCCAGTTGTACTAGAACATAAAGTGCTGGATGGGGGTGGGTGCTGGATGGGTGACAAAGCCAGGCTGGCAGCGGCCAGGTCAGAGAGGTGCCGATTAAAGGTGTTTTTGCTTCATCTGAAGGCAATAGGGCGCCGCCAGGGCATTGTGGACAGGGGAGTCCCAATGTCCAAATCAGTGCTAAGAAAGGCTGCTCTGGAGGCAGAGGGGAGGGCAGGGAGGCTGCTGAGGAGGCCGTGGCAGTCACTGAGGTTATGTGGGGTCAAAGCGTGAACTAGGGCACAGTCAGGGAGGATCTAAAGGAGGGATTCGAGAGCCCTGAAATGAGCAGAATCAACAGAACGTGGTGGTTGTATGGAAGTAGGTGGGAAGGGAAGAGAGGTTGTGCCAAGGGAAGTGCCAGTTTTCTGGCCTGTGTCACTGGGCATGGTGGTGCCATTCCCTGAGGTTGGGAACACAGGGAGGACCCAGGCTGGGGCAGGGGAGGGAGATGAGTGCCACTGTGGATATGCTGGCTTTGAGGTACTTGTGGGATATCAAGGTGGCGATGTCTACTAGCCAGTTGGATATAAAAGTGTTATCACTCAGCAGAGGTCTGGGCTGGAGTTTGGGGGTCTTCAGCATGTAAGGTAAGCTGAAGCCCTGGTCAGGAATGAGATGACGAATGAGAAGGGGGCTAAGGCTGGAACTCTGGTGATCACAAGCACTTAAGAAATGTAAAGAAAGTGGGAGAGAGCCAAGTGTCCCAGAAATGCAGGGAGGACAGAACGGCCCCCAGAGCCAGATGCACCAGAGAAGGCAAATCAGATGGAGCAGATCTACGAGGACAGATATTTCAGGAGAGGGTTGGAGGCACAGCCAGGCTGCAGTGGGCTGGTTCCAGAAGCTCAGACTGTGAAGGGGAAGAAACAACAGAAGCTAGAAGGGGGCTCTGTGTCAAAGGTGGTTTTTGTTGAAGGTACCTGTTCAAATTTCCATGCTGAGCGGAAGAGATGGAGAAAGAGGGAGAGGTTAAAGCTACAGGATAGAGAGAGGACATAAGTGATGGAGCAATGCCCCAGGGGAGGCGAGGGGACTGGACCTGAGCACACGGGGGAGGTGGGTCTCAGCCGTGGGCAGGAGGAGGGAGTTGCGGGTAGGGGGAGCAGGTGTTGCAAGCTGGGTTTGCTGAGGAGCCGACTCTGAGATGGAGGGACTGGAGGAGGAAGACGCTGGGCTGCAATGCAGGCTCAACACAGGACTCGGCCAGCCCCACGGGAAGCTCTGAAGCCAGGAGTAGGGACCGAGGACTGGCTCTTTACCCCAGCATCAGTCATTCACTGGAAACAGGCTGCCCCGGGAAGTGGGCACGCTCTTGGGCAAAGCAGCTTTCTTGAGCTGAGGCAATTCCCAAAGGGGTCTGAGCACTGAGGGCTGTGGCTGTACGCACTGAGTCCTTCAGTCCTGAAGGGGGTCCAGGAAGCACATACAGTGCCCGCTACAGAGAGGAAGGGGGCGCCATTGCATCTGAATTGAATCTGGGCCAGTCAGGGTGAGGCTGAAGGAGTTTACACTGCCCACCTGAATTTTGCTCTGTGAAAATGGAAACAAGTTCTTTTGCTGCAAAAGGGGGCTGCTGGGGGTTGGGGGCTGGAGGAAAGTGCAATGGTGGTGGGATGGCAGCTTTGGGACCCTGAAGAGGAGCTGCCCAGGGACATAGGACAGGATTCCCAGGTGGCGTTGGGGTCTTAGCTGGAACAGGAGAAGTAATCATTTTGGCAGGCGCAAATGGCGTTCACATTTCAAGGTCCCTCACCCTTAGCCACGTGGATCTGTCCTCCCACGGATTTAGTTAGCTTATACCACGAAACATCCATATTATTTAGAGAGGAACATTTTATGGTACACTGTTCCTAAATTCACAAACTTTTTACCTAAACTATTTCCTAAACAAGACCTAAATTCAAGGACTTCAGTATATAACTCTCATTTTTGCTATGACAACAGTTACTCATTCTAACAGCAACAATCTGGGTAATGGCAAATAAAACTATGTGGATATTAAACATTATAAACCAATCAGAAAACAATTTCAGAGTTCTCAATAAAGAAAATAAACAGTTGTCTATGAGCAGATGAATGAAAATTACAGGAGTCAGGATTAAACCTAACTAGTAGGCAAAGACAAAAATGTAGGAAATTTCAAAGGAAAATTAATTATGAAGCCACAAAGGAAAAGCCGCTGCTATAATGATAAAATACAGAACAGGTGGCTCACCAGGTAACTAGAGTGACAAAAAACAAGTACGCTGCCCAATTAAATGGGCTTTTTAAATCCAAACAGGAATTATGTGGATAGTCATTTCAAAATGATGCTTTGCTGTTCAGAGAAGAGAGGGTCCCCGCAACAGGGAGGGGTTAGAATGTAAACTCACTTGGCTTAGAGTGTGAGCTAGGCAGCCAACTGTGCCTCGCTCAGGAAACCAGCTTGTCATCCAAGACGAACTGTCAGTGAGTAGCAACAACTTTTATAACTGGCAGTAGCAATATGGTTCCTAGGAAATAAATGACATATCCAATTCAAGAACAAAGTCAACATTTGTGATGGGGCCTCACTCTGCTTCCCCACACAGATTTGCCACCAAGTGTACATTTTTTTTTTTTGCCCAAGCTATCGGCGACTCTAACTGTAGAAATTTTAGGACACAAAGAATGGCAGACCGATAGGGAAGCATTATCTTGCTGTACCCTAAAGTCATTTCAGATACAAGAGGAGTCAGCCCTGCTTCCAGCTGTACCTTAGAAGAGAGATGGAGCTGCCCACCGCCTCCGGGGCAGATGGCTCCTACCAAGTATCACCCTATAGCTCCTTCTAGCAGCCTGCCAGACCACTAGGCACCAATGCCAGAGGCTCCAACCACTGTTCCCTATCCTTCCGCCCCTAGTCTCAGAAGCACACATGCGCGCACACACTTGCACAAAGTACAATGATAATGCCTACTTTATCACGCTCCAGACTATCTCTTAAGGGCGTTGTCTTCATTTCCACATGTTTTCCTCTGAAGAACCCTGTAAAGTAGGTACAGGCAGACCTCGTTTTATTGCACTTCACTTTACTGCTCTTCGCAGATACCGTTTTTTACAAATTGAAGGTTTGTGGCCACCCTGTGTCGAGCAAGTCTATTGGTGCCATTTTTCCAATAGCAATTGCTCACTTCATGTCTCTGTGACACATTTTGGTAATTCTCACCATATTTCAAATGTTTTCATCATTATTATAATTGTTATGGTGCTCTGTGATCAGTGATCCTTGATGCTACTATTGCAAAAAGGCTTAGATGGTGGTTAGCACTTTTTTAGCAATAAAGGATTTTTAAATTAAAGTATGTACATTGTATTTTTCTAGATATAATGCTATTTTATTGCACACTTAATAGACTATAGTATAGTATAAACATAACTTTTATATGCTCTGGGAAACCAAAAAAAAAATGTGTGTGACTCACTTTATTGCTATATTTGCTTTATTGTGGTGGTCTGCAACCAAACCCACAATATCTACAACGTATGCCTGTAACTGCGATTAGCTCCACTTTATAGATGAGGATGTTGAAGCACAAAGAGGTAAAGTGACTTGCCCAAGATCACAGGCAGTACGTGACAGAGCTGGCACATAAACACAGGCAATCTGATGGCAAGGTTGTACTTTTTCCAGAACGCTATGATGTCTCTCACATTTTGAGGACTAGACCAGTGATTTCTAATCATTTTCTCTTCATGGGCTCCTCTGAAAATCTAGTAAAGCCAATGAATCCCCTCCACAGAAAAGTGCCCATCTGCTTATGTATACACACAATATATTACTTTCAAAGGGTTCAAGGACTCTCTGGGTCGACCCGGACCCTGTGGAGCCCAAGTTAAGAAGCTCAGCCATATGCTAGTTTCCTTCCAGGAAGCAGCTTGGCCTAGACCCCCACCTGGCTCAGCAGGCCCTCAGATTCCTCCGGGAGAGCTTGTGTCTGCTGCTTCGGGGCTACTCTCACAGCTGAAGTTCAGAATGCTCTGGCTTTGTGACGTGACACTTGTGACCTCACATTTTCCTGCTGTACTGTGCCCAGTGTCATCTACTGCTGCACCAGGATGAGGTTTCTGGTGGGCTGGCCCAGCCCTGGCCTAAAGACAATAAGAAAGCTCTAAGATCTTTCACAAGCATATCAAGGCACAGTGCTCCAAATGCAAAAACAGAGGGGGAGGGAAACCAAGCTCCTTGGCAGAGCAGATGAAAAGTCATGACACTGAGGGTGCCCCAAGCACTGCTACAGGTCAGAACTGGAGATCAAGTTAGACAAGGATACAAGAAAGACACAGACAGAAACCTGCTCTGAGGGCTTCCAGGCTGGGTGGTACAGATTGGCCTCCATTTGTGGAAATTCAGTCGCTTTGAGCTGTCCTAGAGCTCAGAAGCAAAGAGATGTGGAGTTCACATTTGAGCTCAAACAAGATGAAGTGACTCGCCCGAAGTTATACAGCTAGTAAGTGGTGGAGCTGAGATCCAAATTCTGGCAATGTGGCCCACAGCACGCATGCTCTGAGGCGAGTATGGTCCAGGGACTGGCTAGTGATGGCGACAGAGGATAGAGCTGTGAGCAGCACAGACTTGGTCCCTGCCTACTAGGTGCTTACCTTCTAGTTTGGCCCCAGAGCATTCAACGGGCAGTTACAGCACATTGTGACGTGTTCCTCGATCAGGGTGGGGACGCTGTAACCGTGCTCCAGAGAGGGCCATGGGGCAGGGCTCCAGAGTAGCAGCCAACAGATTGCAGGGACTCCTTTCTTAGGCCCAGGATCCAAGGAGCCAAACAGGAGGGGAACCATTTCTGGTGGTAGGGCCTCCTGTTCAGCTCCCACTCTGAAGCCTGGAAGCCAAACCGCTGTGAATGAGGCTCCCATCAGGAACTGCAGGAGCCAAGCAAGGGTCCTCCCACTTGTCTGGGGTATCAGAACAGGGGGCCCCCTACAGACCTGTTTCCTTGTCGATCTTTTCTGGCAGAGACAGAGAGCTCCCTGAGGGCAAGGCCAAGGCCTGCCTGTTTCTCCTTCACACCCTCCGTGCCCAGCACTCACTAAATGTTTATCTAATTCATTCATTCAACCAATATTTATTAAGCATGTCCTACACTACCAGGAACTACTAGGCCCTGGGATACAACAGTGACGGGGGGGAAAAATCCCTGTCCTCACTGTGGGAGTGCCAGACGATAAACAAAATGAATAACAAAAATATATAGGGTCTTAGGGGGAAATGAAAGCAAGGAAGGAAGACAGGAAGTATGGGAAGGTAATGATTTTTTGGATAGAATGGGTAGCAAAGACCTCTCTGAGAAAATGATATTTCAATCAAGACCTGAAGCAGGGGACAGAATGAGTCATGCAAATACCCGAGGGAAAAGTGTTCCAGGCAGGGGACCAACAAATGCGAAGGGCTCAGGGCGGAAATGTGCCTCACAAGTTTGAGGGCCAGGGAGGAGACCGCTGTGGCTGAGGGGAATGAACTGAGGTCAGAGTGAATGAACAGGTACTGTTGAGCGTGTCTGGTGCCTAGGGGAACCAAACCAGCTACACAGCACACAGCCTCCAAATCCTGCTGGGACTCCCTGGGGGCAGGGGGAGGCCCCACAGGAATGCCTATTAATTACTCATTCTCCCTCCAGCTCCATTCCAAAGGTATCACTGGATTCTCAAGACCAGATTCCCCACTCCACCCCCAACCCCCAGAGGCCTAGGCAGACCGACAAGGGCTTCCTTGAAACTCCTCCTTAGTCTGGGATTAGGGCCGAGCCGGTAGGAACAAGCTGAGATGAAGAATTGACCTTTAGAGTTTACACAGTCCATCCTTCTACCTCCAGAAAGTACTCCACTCACTTGTTCTTTGAGGTGTTACAGTGGTGGGCATGATGGGGTGTGGCCACCTATTCCCTCTGGTCCTTCTGAGAGAAAAAAACCTCTCAGTTAGGGTCTTTAGATAGCAAATTCTCTTTCAAAGTCCCACTTTTCCACCTCCCTCTCTTCCTCTGGCTCTGCCTTCAGGAGCAAAAAGAATAAGCAGTCTTGCCTTCCTTTGGGGATCTCTGTATCTGAGTCCTGTGGCCTGCACTGTCTCCAAAGAGTCCAATGTCAAACCCTCTATTATCTAAAAGATGATCTGAAGTTCTTCAGATATTTTGGATATAAGCTTCGTACTTTTCTGTATTACAGATATCTTTACCTACCCTGTGGCTTACTTTTTCACTCTTAATAACAGAAGCTTAACTTTAATCTAGTCAAATGTATCCACCTTTTCTTTTATTATTACTAATTTTGTGGTTTGATTAAAAGGTCTTTCATTTCCTAAAGATAATGAAAATATTTTGTTATATTTTTTCTAGAAGGTTTACATTTTACCTTGCACATTTAGATCTATGATTCACCTGAAACTGATTTTTGTAGATGAGGTAGTGGTCAAGTTTTCTTTTTGCCATATGGATAGACAGTTGTCCTAGCAAAGTTTATTTTTTAAAAAATCCTTTCCCTGTTGAAGAGCAGTGGCACCTTTGTTGTGTATCTGTTATATCTGTGTAGGATACGTCCAGATGTTTCTGGATTTGCTATTCTATTTCATTGATCTATTTGCCTATCACTGGGCCAATATCACGTTGTTTTAATTACTTTCACTATATAGGACAATAATATCTAGCAGAACAAATCTTCCCACCTGGTTCTTCAATAGTACTTTGGCTATTCTTGGACCTTTTTATTTCCATATAATTTAAATTAGCTTGTCAGGTCTGACTCACTTACACACACATACAACTGTTGAGATTTCTAAATGGACTCTCACTGAATCTATAAATCAGTTTGTGGAGAACTGACACTTTAATGCTATTGCATCTTCCAATTTATGAACACAGTATATCACTTCATTGATCTAGGTCTTAATTTTTCTCAGTAATCTTTTACAGTTTTCTATCTAAAGGCTTTGCACATGTTTTTCTAGATTCATCTCTAGGTATTTTTATGCTATTGTAATGACATAATATTTATATTTTTAAAGTTGCCAACTGTTGATTATATACAGAAATACCATTAATTTTTGATATTAACCACATGTTCAGCAACCTTTCTAAATTCATTTATCAATTCAAGTGTTGATCCTTCAATTCTTTTGAATATTCTATGTACACAATCACGTTTTCTACAAACAATGACAGTGTTGCTTCTTCCTTTCCAAATCTTTAAACTTTTTGTTTTTTCTTCTTCTCTTATTACACTGGGTAGGATTTCCAACACAATGGTCATATGGGGAAACTTTGTCTCAATTCTAATTTCAAGAGGCAAGCTTTTAAGTATACTTGCTATAGGATTTTTTTATAGATACTCTTTATCATAATTAAGAAACTTCTATTCCTAGTTCCTTATTCCCATGTGTATCCTTACAATAAATCCCTATCATTTACAATAACTTGAGTATCTGTTCCAAACATCCAAAAGAGCCTAATTAAGACAATAATAATTTTGACATTGTCTTATTTATAACTCTCAATTTTCTTATTTTATTCAGTGAGGTACAACTTTCAGAATAATGCTAAGTAATAGCAATGATGGCAAGTATGCTAGTCTTGTTCCTGACATGAATGAAAACTGCCTCTAGAATTTCATCTGGATCCTATTTGTTAATATTTTATTTAGAACTTTTACATCTATATTCAGGATTTTTATATCTATATTTGCAGGTGAGATTAGTCCAGATATTTCTTTCTCCTGCTATCACTGTCAGGTTTGGTCTCAGTTATCCTATTTTCATATCAAAAATTGGGAAAAATTCTTTTTTTTCTAGTCTCTAAAACAGTTTAAGAATTATTTATTGAAGTTCTTCTAGAATTTCATATAATACACCAAATAAGATCACTCTGCACACTGTTTTGCAAACTTTTTTCTGCCAACAATGTCTACCATTTTAATAAATTCTCATCTGATCTAATACCACATATTTATATTTTCCTATATGACCCCAAAATGACCCTTATAACTGGTTTGTCCAAACCATAATCCAATTCAGAACAAGGCACTAAATTTCATCTGGTTGTTTTGAAAAGGAAAAATGTTTCTAACAATTCTATCTATCTTAAAATGGAAATGGTTGCTTTGGGAAATTGTAAGTCTACCATCAATGGAGACTTTCAAGCAAAGGCTTGAACAATACGTGTCTGGGAGGCTGCACGGGGAATTCCTGCATATGGGACATTAGAGCACATGATTTTTAAGGTCTTTTCCAAATTTAAGTGATGAAGATTCTATGAATAACCTTCTACAAATCCTATTATTATACCACTTCTGCAACGGATCTCATCCCCTCCTGCCTACTCAATTCACATCACTCCAGTAATTCTTCTCTTTCCTGTATTACCAATTTTTACTTCTCTCTTGGCTTTTTCCTCATTAGCATTCAAATATGCTGTTATTTCTCCCATCTTGACAATATCTACTGTCAATTTTATTTCGCACTCCACATAACACACCCATTTCTTTCCTTTTACAGCAAAACTCCCCCTCACCAAAAGTTGCCTGTATTCACTGCCTCCAATTCCTCATCTCCCGTTCTCTCTTGAACTCACTCCTATCAGACTTTTGCTCATACCACTCTACTGAATTGCTCTTGTCAAGATCACCAATGACCTCCACATTGCTAAATGCAATAGTCATTTCTAAGTCCTCATATTACTTACATTTGCTGGTCATTTGCCTATTTGCTCTCAGACCCATTCTCCCTCTTCTCCTGCTCTGCTGTGTGGAACAGACTACATTTCCCAGCTGCCCTTCCCCTCTGACTTCCTGATAGGTTTGACCAGTGGGAATCACTGGCAGAAGATTAAAGAACAGAAGGGGAGAAGCCAGGGTATTTCCCTTCCTTTCCCTCTGTTCTGAGCGCCTTCTCTAGCAGTGACTGTATGTCCTCTGTGACTCCCAGTGAACAGGCCCTCCCTCCATGGACCAGGTCCCTGCTGGGCCAGCCTTCCTGCTTCTGCTGTGTGGTCCCTGATCTTGGACTTGGGCAACACCACCTTCTAATTTTACCTCCAGTAGAGGTGAAGCAGTTTCCTGCTGTTGCTAAATTTCTGGGTTAATTCACCATCCCTTCCTTGGCTTCTCAGCTGTTCTAAGAAAAACAGCTCTCACCTAAGTAACCAATTCCTCACGTTAAATTCTTTCTGTTAAAAATTTTGAATGTGGTTTCTGTTTTCTAATTGGCACATCTGATATAAAACATCTGCTTCTCTTAGCTTTCAGGATATTTCACCCTGTTTCCCTTCAAATTTACTAGCCATTTCTACTCAGTTGTCTTTGCTGATTCTCCTCATCTCTTGACTATTAAATGATGGAGTGCTCCAGGAGTCAATCCTTGAACCTATTCTCTTTGCTATTCACATTTACATCTTTGGGGATCTCATCCTGTCTCACAGCTCTGACTATCATCTATGTGCTGAAAACACCAAATTTCTATCTCTAGCTGGACCTCCCCAGTTGAGCTCCAGACTACATACCCTAAACTGCCTACCTGATATCTCCACTTCGATAGCCAACTGGCATTTCAAACATAACATGTTCAAAACAGAGCGCTTGGCTTTCCCCTGACAGCTGTTCACCTCATCTCAGTAAATGGCACTTCAATTCACCCAAGTTATTTGAGCTACAAATTGAGACATTGTCCTTGATTTCCCTCTCCTTCACTTCCCTCATCCAATCTATCAGCTAGTCCTGATAACAAAAGCTCCAAAACACATCTCCATTCACTTTCTCCAACTCTTCCTTTCCTACTCCAGTCCAACTACCCTCATCTTTCACCTGAGCTACCACCCTAGTCTCCTTGTTGGTCTCCACTAATTTACAAGATAGGGACACTCATCTATTTGGGTAAAAGATCAGAGAAAGCAGGTTGTAGGACTGATTCTATATTGGAAGCTTGCAGGGCAGGTGTTATAATATTAAAAGGAGGTAAGATTTATCTTCTTTTTCAATGAAGCATGGCTGCTGTAATAGAAATCAAGTCCGAAGTGTTAATCAAAATGTTTGACAATTAGGACTCATTGGCAGTGGCTTAAAATATTTGGGCAGAAGACTGTTACCCTACAGATTTGTGTAATTTAAAAAATAAAGAACTACAGGTCTGGACCGTGTATACTAACTCTAATCATTGTCCCTATAATGAAGTGTCATTGCCTCTCACCCACTTCCCAGGCCTGTTGCCAATTCCAGACTGGTTTACCCAGAGACCTCTGAACCAAGAGTTAATGCAGCCCCTTGACCTTGCCACAAGTATGTAATATGAAGTTTCTTTTTGGCCTTCCCCAGAAGGTGCCGAAACAATTACTAGAGTATACTATCAACTAGAAAAGGGCAATACTCAGGCACTGTCTCTGGGGAGCCAGGACGCCACTGTGAGACAAGTCAGACTGGGGGGCTCAGAGTCTGGGGTCAGGAGATAAATGGAATTTCAGCCCAAGTTTGTATCAGAATAGGCCTAGTGAGTTTGCAAATACATCCTGAGATTATTTTCCTTGTTTGAAAAAAGGTAAGGTTTACAATAGCACCAGAAAAAAATGAAGTACTTATGTATAAATTTGAACAAAATATTTGCAGGATCTGTAGGTGAAAAACTACAAAAGACTGGTGAAAGAAATCAAAGATCTAAATACATAGAGAGATATATCATGTTCATGGGTTATAAGATGCAATATTATTAAGATATTGATTCTCTTCAACTTGATCTTTAGATTTTACACAATTCCAATAAAAAGATTCATACTACTTGATTTCAAGACTTACTATAAAGCTATAATAGTCAGAAAACATGAACCTTAACACATTCATCACACATTATGCAAAAATTAATTCAAAATGGATCATAGATCTAAATGTAAATATAAAACTTCTAGAAGAAAACCTGCATGATCCTGGGTTGTGAAAGGCACTACACTATTAAGAGAATGAAAAGACAAACCACAGACTGGGAGATGTTGCAAATCACATGTCTGATAAAAGGTTTACATCCAGACTATATAAAGAGCTCTTAAAACTCAACAATATAAAAACAAACCCAGCTTAAGAATAGGCAAAAGATCTGAGTAGATGCTTCACCAAAGAAGATACACGGATGGAAAATTAGCAAATAAAAATCTGTTCACAACAATGAAAAAAACCACATTAAAAATGGGCAAAGTACTTGAACAGACATTTCTCCAAAGATAGTTTAGAAATGGCCAAAGAGCACATGAAAAGTGGCTCAACATCATTCATTAATCACTGGAGAAATGCAAATCAAAACCATGCAATATCACTGCTATTAGGATGGCTACTATCAAAAAACAGAAAATAAGAAGTGTTGGTGAGGATGTGGAGAAACTGGAGCTCTATACATTACTGATGGGAATGTAAAATGGTGCAGCTGCTGTGGAAAACAATATGGCGGTTCCTCAAAAGATTAAACAGAATTACTGTCAGATCCAGCAATCCCACTTCTGGATATATATCTAAAAGAACTGAAAGCGGGGTCTTGAGATATTTGTACCTGATGTTCACAGCAGCACTGTTCATTATAGCCAAGAGGTGGAAGCAACCTGAATGTCCATCAATGGAGGAATGTGTAAACAAAATGTGGTCTATACATACATTGGGATATTATTCAGCCTTAAAAAGGAAGGAAATTCTATCATACAGTACAACATGGATGAACCTTAAGGACATTATTCTATGTGAAATAAGCCAATCACAAAAGGACAAATACTGTATGATTCCACCTATATGAGGTATCTAAAGTAGTAGAATTCATAGAAACAGAAAGCAGAATAGTGCTTCCAGCAGCTAGGGAGAGGGGGAAAGGGAGAGCTATTTATTTAATGGGTATATAGTTCCAGAAATATAAGATGAAAAAGTTCCAGAGATCTGTTTCTCAACACTGTGAATATACTTAACACTGTTGAACTGTGCATTTAAAAATGGTTAAGATGGTAAATTTTATGTTGTGTTTTTTATCATAATAAAAAAGAAGAAAAATATGTTCAATATCATCTGTCATTAGGGAAATGTAAATTAAAAGCAGGAGATACCACTGGAAAAACTGTCATAGATCAGAGGAGACTAGAGGGACATGAAAGGTAACTGCAATGTGAAATTCTGGATTGGATCCTGGAACATAAGAAGGATATGGTGGAAAAACTGGTGAAAATCAAATGAGGTCTGTAGTTTAGTGTTGTTGTACTAATGTTAATTTCTTAGTTTTGATCAATGTACTGTGGTTTTATATATATTAGTTGGCTGGGGCGCTATAATAAAACACCATAGATTGGGTGGCTTAAACAATAAACATTTACTTCTCACAGTTCTGGAGACCAGTAAGTCCAAGATTAAGGTGCTGGCTGATTCTGTTCCTGATGAGAGCTCTCTTCCTGGCTTGTAGATGGCTACCTTTCTTGCTGTGGAAGAGAGAGAGGTTGAGGAAAAGAGAAAGACAGAGAGACACAGAAAGAGAGAGTGAGGGCCCTCTGGTCTCTCCTTATAAGGGCATTAATCCCATCACGAGGGTCCCACCCTCATGACCTCATTTAAACCTAATTACCTCCCAAAGGCCCTTCTCCACATACCATCACATTGGGGGTTAGGGCTTCAACATATGAATTTTGAGAGGGAAACAATGCAGCTCATAACATTACAAAAGATGTTACTATCAGGGGAACTGTAGGGAAGAGTACATGGGAACTTGGTACTATTTTTGGAACTTTTCCATAAATCTAAAATTATCCAAAGATTTTTTTTTAAGTTAAAAAAAAAATCAAGGTAAGAACAGAAGAACAGTTAAAGGTGCTCATGAGAATTCTGATCATCAATCACAGGCCCAGGCTGGGTCAGAAGACAGACCGAGGGTGACAGAGCTGCAATACTGGGAGAAAACAGGAAGACCAAGGTTCTGTGAAATTTAAAAACAGGTTGAGTTCACCGTAAGTGATGCTTTTTGTTTCCCTGGAGGAATGTAAAAGATTAAAAGCTCAAGAGTAATGGACTGTGCTTTGTTAAAATTGAGTGAAAAAGAGGAGTAGTCAGGTGAAAAAGCAGAATAAAACCTGAAAGAAATAAAAAAGGGCAGATCTTCCCTTAAGAAAAGGAAGTGTTCCACAGCGGTAAGGCTCCTAAAATGGTTGACACAAGCTAGTTTTTAAAAAGCTTTACAATTTCTCTTAAACAATAAAGTTACACTTTTAAATGTTACCAGTTAATGCAGTGGCAACATTTTACTATTATATCATAGTTGATAATGTGCAAAACCAAACAAAAAAGTGGAAAAGACTCCCAAATTTCAATATGGCTCCTTATACTAACATTAAAACACTACAACTGTGGCTAAAACACTATAAGTAAATAGAATAGAGAGACTATGTCATCTTATTTTAATAACTAATTCGATATGAAAATAAAACACAATGAAGAGCACACAATTGTTTGGTGCTAGTGACATAACAATTTGCAGTCTTACAGATTAAACAAAATGTGTAATTTGAACCAGACGTTGAAATGGTTCAGGATTAGTATCTAAGGACAAATATCACAGAAAATATGCAGAAAGGTAACCACACATTTGCTATAGGGAGTCCTCTATGCAAGGGTCTTTTTTTTTTTGAATAGAAAACAGTTTTATTTGAGCCAAACTGAGGAGTACAGCACAGGAGACACCTCTCAGGTAACTCTGAGGAACTGCTCTGGAGAAGCATGGTTTTCAGCACAGTTTTTTTTTATTGAGTTACAGTCATTTTACAATGTTGTGTCAAATTCCAGTGTAGAGCATAATTTTTCAGTTATACATGAACATACATACATTCATTGTCACATTCTCTTTCACTGTGAGCCACCACAAGATCCTGTATATATTTCCCAGTGCTACACAGTACAATCTTGTTTATCTATTCCGCATTTTGAAATCCCAGTCCCTTTCCACCCACCGTCCCCACGTGCAAGGGTCTTTACACTGCATTTTATTTGGTTGCTCAAATGAAATTGTGATCTGTTCTCAATTGTGTATTTTTTTTTTCTAAATCTCACAGGAGAAGCAATTCAGCACAGTTCTCTAGTCAGATTTCCGGGTTTATTGCTTCCTGGATGGGAAACATAAACTCTCGAAGCCTCAGAGTACCCATCTGTAAAATGAGAATGATAACCGTTAAACCTATCTCATAGGATTAATGTCTTGTTTAGATTAAGATAATACCTTGTAAAGTGCTTTCTATGGCACCTGACTTAATAAAAATAGTAAGTACTCGATACAAGTAGTATTGTTATTATTACTGCTACTATTTTTGATTATTACTACTAATAAAATAATCACCCTTCAAATCTAAAAACAAAACAAGTTTAGTGGAAGTAATAGTATGAGAGTAGCAATGGGAGGAGATTGTGGTCAGAGAGCAGAGTATGGGATTTCACAGGTGGTGAAGATGATATCCAGGGAGCTTGTGGCTAAAGTGGGGTGAAGGTGAATGTCACTGGCTGGAGTCGAGGTCAAGAAACTGTGAGGTTACGGTTGCTTATGCACATGATGCCTAACGATTGCTCAGAACGAGGACAGGAAATAAGGTGGAGAGGAACACTCGGTGGCAAAGGCCTGGATGGATGCAGGAGAGTAACTGGGAAGATGGCCACACGGCCCCACCCTGGGCTTTCCCAGGACCCCACCCCTCCTTCTTCCAGTTCTTGCTAGCTCGCATCTACCCCGACTCCAACCTACTTTTCCTTCCAAATATGGAAATCAGGGAAAAAGCAAAGAAAAATACCCTACTATTTCCCAATAGCACCTCACATACACACCTTGGGCGCCTACTGGGTACAGCCCACACAGATAACACAAGGAGGCTAAAGCGCTCCTCCTGCCTCAACACCTTGCAAGACAGGTGAACAGATAAAAGCATGGATACAAACACTACAGACTGATGTCACTGAAGCAGCGTGACATTAAATATTTGTGTATACGGTACTCCTCCACAAATAGCAAATGTGAAATAAACGACAGTCACAGATACCTTTGTTTATCTCAGTATCATTTCTTACTCTATCATGCCCCCTTCCCATGTACCCGCATAGGAAGCAATACTCTTAGCTGCTTGACAGGATGGTAGCTCCCTTGGGTTGTTCACTGAGACCCCATTTTCATTCAGATCAGAGCTATCCTAAACCCCCTCACTCAATTCTGGCTTTTCTTTCTTTAAGTACATCTGATAAGGGATGGCTCACCTATAGTTTTAATATTTGAAGTAAAGGAAGCTTTATGCAGATTCTGGCTTTTTATGTATTTTCTCTGACAGTAGAGAGAGTCAAACCATAGCTAATACCTGCCAGTCTAATAGAGACTGAGCCACTTAAAAGGATCGAGCTTGCTGTAACTTTAAATATAGTTCCTGCCACTTTTTTCTATGACACATCATAATATTGTTTTTAAAAATCTTTAAACATTTTATTAACTTTGAAGAAGGAATAAGAGCTACTTTAGAAACTAGAGACACTCAAGCACTGATCTATTCACAGAGCTTCTACACAGATGAAGAAGTTTACATCAAATGGACAAAAAATAGTACAGAAGACCTATACACAGAAAGACTGAGAACAACCCATCTCTAGAAAGCAGGTCAGATGGACTCAAAGACCTCACTGAATGTAGGAGAATCACTGTGGAGCCATGTAAAGCCTTCTGCTGGGGCATAAAGGTAGGGACCAGCCTATGTAGTTAAGAAAAAACTCTTTTTCCTCCTGATCTAAATGCTTGCCTCCAGTCTGGGTCCACAGAAAGGTCCTGATCATTTGAACTGATTGTCAATCAAGGTTCCCTTCATTTTTGCTTTCTTGGCTTCCAGTTCAGCCTGGAAAGGAAGAAAAGTATATGTCCTGATACATGACATGAAATTCTGATTTTCCTGCCTATTTTAACTGCCCCAACACAAGTCCCTCATGCTCATTTAGTATACAAACTAGAATTGTGGTTTTAAAATTGTGAGGAAACTCTAGCAACTGCTTTCTGACGTTACGGCACACAGAGAAAATGATAACACCCATACGGCAAAATGGGGTCAATAGGGCTATGCTCAAAGGCGATCAGTGTAGGGATCCCACAGCCCCACCACCTCTGAAGGGCTGAGGGAATCAATATTGTGGCACATCAGCATTTTATTCTTGGCAGAAAGGGAGGAAAAACACTGTTCTAGAACAGTGCTACTTAAAGTTGTGTGGTCCATGAACTGTTTGTTATCAGTCCACGAAGATACACAAAAAAACGGAGGGTAAGCATTTAGAGGCTGTCATAGCAATTTGACCAAGTCATAAGAAAATAAAATAGTTTCATAAGAAGAACTGACGCAAATTCATTTTTATTGCATTTTATAAATTACAAATCAGCTCTTGACAAATTGGAAATTTAAAAAAAAGAAAGCACTGGTCCGTCACCTCAGAAAATCTGATAAGCTCTGCTCTAGATCACGATGGCAAAGTAAAGCAGCTCTCAAGACCCACCACCTCCATCACCAAAAAATCCTCTACAGTCTTTAGAATAGACTGATATACCTTTTGATGAGGCACCAATGCTGTGATGTCTGCTTTTAAAGAAATATCATAAGTAAATTATTATCAAGAAAACAAAAATGTAGGCACCTCAATGAGCAAGAATAGCACAGAAAGCGGTGGTGGTACTTTAAGAAGCAGTGTCCAAGGGGGTAGGGTATAGCTCAACTGGTAGAGCGCATGCTTAGCATACAGAAGGTCCTGGGTTCAATCCCCAGTACTTCTAAAAATAAATATATAAACCTAATTATCTCTCCAAACACACACAAAAAAAATTTTTTTTTAAAAAAGCAGTGACCAGCCCCAATCCTGGCACCCCAACATGGCACTATTGTGTGCCATTACATCCTGGGAGAATAACTGTGAACCCTGATCTTGAACTCCTGACCTTGGAACCCCAGTGGCAGATTACGTTAACATTCCAGTCAGGGCTGGCTACCTAGAACTGTCATTTGGGGCCCGGATCCTGTGGTCACTATCCAGAGCAGCATATATACTAACAGTCACAGCCCAGGGTTAGACGCCTGGTAGCCAGCTACACCAGGAACCCTCAACAGACTTCCTAAAGGATTCCTCTGCCAGCCGGAGGGTCTTTCAGACCAAGGATCCTGAACAGCCCAGCCCAGCCCAGCGCCCACGCCCACTGCCCCTTGCCACTCACCAGCTCCTGCAGCCGCCTTTTGCTCATGCCTTTGCGCTCCAGCTGCTTCTCGATCACCTTGGCATTCTGTGCATACGAGTCAGCCACCTCCCTCTAGGGGGAAGAAACAAGCGTCCTTAGACCAGCAGTCTCACCAAACAGGAACAACGCAGACCCCGGGAGCAATTCATACTCCTCGAATTATGAAATCATTACTGAAATGGCAAGACCCTGCTCCCTTTCAACTCTTCAGCTTTTCAATAATCCAGGAGAGTCAGGTTTCAGTCGAAGCTGTGTTTAAATAACCAATAACATCTCTCTGTAAACATCATTACACTGAAGTACCATAAAGGTAATTGCTGCTCCTGCTAAGGACAGATGCCCACACCTTCAAAGTTGGACTGGAAGGGACCTGAAATCATTGAGCCCAACAGGTTTTAAACTGACGAGGGATGAGGAGGGATTTGCCCCCTAAAGCATCTTTAAAAACAGGATGAAAAAAATCACCGATCTAGTCCGACTTCCTGCTCCTCATTTTACAGATGTCCCTGAGGTCTGGGGAAACAGGAACCAGCCCGGGGTCACAGCGTTCCTTAGTAGCCGAGCAAGGCTTGAGTGAAGTTTCTAGTTATTCTGTGGCTCAGTGCTCTAGTTTAAGGGTCCCCTTTCCTTTCAGCTCCGCCCTCCCAATCCAATTCCCCTGCAAGCAGAAGCACTTACAGCCTCAATCTCCTCTTCCTCTTCATCAATAGTAGATACAGTGACAGAGCTAAACTTGCCCATGTCTTTGGTCCGTTTGGTCATCATCACCTGGAGTTACAGGAAGAGGAATCAGTTTAGTACACCTCAATAGGTTCCGCGAGCCGTGTGTGTGCATCTGTGTGAGTGTATGCATGCAAGCGCACAAGCCTGGGCGCTGGGGGCAGGGAAGGGACTGTTGGGGGACACCCATCTCTTTGGGACAGGCTGGCCTATCTAAAGTGCCCATCTTTTTATTTGCAATATATTTTTCTAATATTTGCCATCAAGGGTATTCAAAGTATAAAGATTAGCCTGATTCATTCCATTTTTAATTGCTCACACTGGAAAAAAGAAGACATTTCAAAGACGTATGTGTTAATAAAAAGCATACAATTTCTAACTTTATTCACAGGGCAGCTGTAGGAAAGGAAAAAAACACATAACAGATGATACAATTTTGTTAACACCTGCTTATACACAGAAATGGCATTCTCTTAATATAAAAGAGCATCCATAAAGAGCAGCTTCTCCTGCACTATAATCTTATTTAAAATTTTCGGGCTAAATTTGTAGCTATATTAGCCAGCCTGTTTCCTTCAGTGATAATTACCTTCTTAGGAGGCTCTTGTTTCTGAGTATATATGTTCGTTTTCCCAAAACCCTGGCCAAACTTGACTACTGCTCCATCCACGATGAAGGTCACCGGAGCATTCTTTGGCTGGGACTGGTAGAAGAGTGGCAGTCCACACCTGCAAACGGAAGAGTGGATCTCCAGGAGGCTTCAGAGTCCAAAGGCCCAAAACAGTGCTTTGCAAAGCGTGCTTAGTCTCTGGGAATATTTTTGTTTGTGGCATAAACTAATGATTAGCTCTTCCCACTGTTACCCAAAACTACTTGGTAAGAATCACTGTGCATGCATGTTAAAACTGCTGATCAGATTCCCAGGTCCCTCCCCCAGAGGATCCTGATTCAGCAATCCTAGGGGGTGGGGCCTGGGATTCAATCTTAGCATTCCAAGTGATTCTTAGCCCATTAGACAAGTTTGGCTCCTGCTACGGATTGCTTTCCAGTTAAAACTGCTGCCATTCTTCCCAGAAGTCTGAGAAACTAGTTTGGGGGTGGTTTTGTTTTTGCAGAGTCAAGAAAGAGAGTAAAGGTGCCACTGCAGTGGTTGGCCCACCCAGCCCTGTAGCAATAGTCATGCATTCTTCGGTTGGCCGTTTTATTATACTTTTTCGGCTAAATGAAGTAGACTCATAAGATATGATAAAATTAATATAACAAATCCAATGTGGCTATGAAGTAAAATGCCTTCTGAGCCAGTTCCCTGCTTTAATTCTCCTAGTCTGAGTCTTCTGAGAGCCAAGGTGGAGATGTGATTACATCAAGATTGAACTAATTATAGTTTAATAGTGTCATTGTTAACCACCTAAAGCTGGAAATCATTTTCTTTCTTTTCTTTCTTTTTCTTTCTTCCTTTCTTTTTCTTTCTTTTCTTTTTTCTTCCTTCCTTCCTTTCTTCCTTCCTTTCTTTCTTCCTTCCTTCCTTTATCTATTTATCTATTTTAAAATCCCATTTACTTATTTATTTTTTTTTATTGAAGTATAGTCAGTTTCAATGTGTCAATTTCTGGTGTACAGCCTTATGTCCCAGTCATGCATATATATACATATATTCATTTTCATATTCTTTTTCATTAAAAGTTATTACAAAATATTGAATATAGTTCCCTGTACTATACAGAAGAAATCTGTTTTTTATCTATTTTTATATATAGTGGTTAACATTTGCAAATCGCAAACTCCCAAATTTATACCTTCCCACTCCATTTCCCCCGTAACCATAAGATTGTTTACTATGTCTACGAGTCTGTTTCTGTTTTGTAGATGAGTTCATTAGTGTCTTCTTTTTTCTTTTCCTTTTTTTTAAAATTCCACATATGAATGATATCATATATTTTTCTTTCTCTTTCCGGCCCACTTCACTTAGAATGACAATCTCCAGGTCCATCCATGTTGCTGCAAGTGGCATTATTTTATTCTTTTTTATGGCTGAGTAGTATTCCATTGTATAAATATACCACAGCTTCTTAATCCAGTCATCTGTCGATGGACATTTAGGTTGCTTCAATGTCTTGGCTATTGTATATAGGGTTGCTATGAATATTGGGGTGCATGTATCTTTTTGAACTAGAGCTCCCTCCAGATATATGCCCAGGAGTGGGACTGCTGGATCATATGGTAAGTCTATTTTTAGTTTTTTGAGGAATCTCCATACTGTTCTCCATAACGGCTACACCAAACTCCATTCCCACCAGCAGTGTAGGAGGGTTCCCTTTTCTCCACAGCCTCTCCAGCATTTGTCATTTGTGGCCAGGGGAGGGGTGAGGAAGGGGACTGACTGCAGAGGGGCCCTGGAAACGTTCTATATCATGGGAGACATGGTATTACATGACTGCATGCTTTTGCCAACACTCATCAAACTACACACTTAGGAAGGGCAAATTTTATTATATATAAGTTACATCTCAATTTAAAAATTATACTCTGTTTAAAAACCCATTTTTGTGGCCAGCTGGTCAGATAGGTAACTTTGCCAGTCTCCTCAGGAAGCATATTGGTATCTGGATAGTTGGAAGTTCGAAGGGAGATGAGATTATAAGAGTAAAGATATAACAGAGAATTGTCTCCAAATGATCCTTTTCCTAACACATCATTGCTTCTACTTGCTTATGCTCAGAGAAACCCACACTGATAATACTTACTTTGCACACTTCTTCCTGTATTGGCGTTCAATACCTTCAGGCCTGCACAGAAAATGGAAGTTAAAAAAAAAGATATGCACAAATCTCATAACCTACCAATCTCACTAATTCACTTCTTCAAATGCTAAAAGGGCCTTTCGAAAGTTTCCATTTCAGGGGGGAGGATATAGCTCAAGTGGTAGAGTGCATATTTAGCATGCACAAGGTCCTGGGTACAATTCCCAGTACCTCCTCTAAACATAAATAGCAAACCTAATTACCTCCCCCCAAATAATAATAAATAAAAATAAAATTTTAAAAAGTTTCCATTTCATAGGGGTAGGGTACAGCTCAGTGGTAGAGCGTGTGCGTAGCACGCATGAGGTCCTGGGTTAAATCCCCAGTACCTCCATTAAGTAAATAAACCTAATTACCTCCCTCCACCCCCAAAAGCAAACAAACAAAAAGTTTCCATTTCATAGATCAGCTGCTTATTTACACATGTATTCATTTTAAAGCATTCTTTCCACAAAAATTTACTAAGCCCCTAACATGGGTCAGGAAAACTTCCCAACAGAGGAGGAGGAGCAGTGCAGTCACAGTCACAGAGCTGTAGCAACACCACCACCACCACTCGTACAGCTTTCATTGTGTGCCAGGAGCTGTTCTAAACTGTACGTGTAATAACTCGTTTACTCCTTACAACAACCCTGTGAGGTTGGTCATATGATCATTCCCATTTTACAGATGAGGGTGTCTAAGCATAAAGCAGTTACATAGTCTGCCCAAGGTCATCAAGTTAGGAAGCAGAATAGGCTGAATTCAAGCCCAGGCAGTCAAGCTCAAGAGCCACACAACACTGCCTGAGATTATCAACTGAGAGATAAAAATTCTTCCATCCATGCAGTTGCTTAACAAAACCTGGGACTCATCCTCCAATCTTCTCTTGCCTTCATCTCCCACACTGACGTCATCAGCAAATCCTGTGGATTTTCTCTCCAGAAAAGGCCTTGGACCTGTCTGCTTTTCTCTACCTTCCTACCACCATGTTAGCCCAGACCACCAACATTTCTTCCCTGGACTACTTGCTGTCACAGCTTACTGACTGGTCTCCGCACTTCCCCTCCCTGTTTCAATGTTTAAAATAGGCACTCTGTGCACATGGTATACGTAGGAGTATCAAGTGAAAGGTAAATATCCTCCCCACTCATCTTCCACACACCCAGTTCTCTTCGCCAGCGGCAAATACTGTTTCTGGTTTCTTCTGTTCCTCCCAGAGAGAGTCAATGATACAAGCAAAGAGTCCTTATTGGTACTAATAGAAAATATTTAATTTTTTCCTTTCCTTTTTAGACAAACGTTATACAGTTCTCAACCTTTTTGTTCATTTAAAAAGTGAATCTTGGTTAAAAAAAATATGTGATCCTTCCCAAACAATTGATAAAGAGTTTCTTCATTCTTTCATTTTTTTTAACTTTTTTTTTTTGGTGAGGAGAGGTAACTAGCTTTATTTGTTTATTTATTTTTAGAGGAGGTACTGGGGATTGAATCCAGGACCCTGCGCATGCTAAGCATTTGTTCTATGGCTTGAGCTATACCCTCCCTCCTCTTCATTCTTTCATAAGGGCTGCATTCTATCCATTTGTATGGATGAACTAAAATGTCTTCTACCTGCTGGATAAATTCCTAGAAACGTATCCAGTTTAAATTCTGATAGATACTGCCAAATTCCTCTCTAGAGAAGCTGAACCAATTTATACCGCCACCACCAATGTGAGACTTCCTGTTTCCCTACAGTCTCACCAACACAGTATGTTATTAAAATGCATTATTGCCAATTTGGCATGTGAAAAATATTATCTTGTAATTCGCATTTTTTTAAGAGTAAAGTTACGCATCTTTTCATATATTTAATAGGCATTTGTATTTTCTTTTTTTGTGAACTATCAGTTCATATTCTTTGTCTATTAAGTTGTCTTTTTAGTTTATATTAATGGACCTTGCAAATATTTCTTCCCCAGTTTGACATTTATCTTTGACTTTTTCCTCCATGTGCAAATTTTAGATTTTTATGCAGTAAGGCAATTGTGTTTATGGGATACTGAGGCCTTCTCCACTCTAAATTTACATCCAAAATAAAAATTCTGACCGCTTATTCTAGAACCTGCTTCCATTACTGTCTCACTCCAAATCATTCTCTAAATAGAGGCAAGAATGGCTTTCCAAGCTAGCTAGAATAAAATGCAAACCCCTTACCACAGCCTTCTGAGGACTGACTGAGCACAGAATCAGCCCGGCCTCATCTCCTACACTCCCTCCTCCGTCACTATGCACTATCCACACCCATCTGCCTCTGTTCTTTGAACAAAGAAGTGCTTTCCCACCTCTGACCTATCACACACACTTTTATCTCTGCCTAGAATGCTCTTCTCACCACTTTGCCAAGGCTGTCCTGTTCTCATTTTTAGTCTCAGTTCTAATCTCACCTAGTCATAGAGGCCTTCGCTGAACATCTTTTTGAAGATGTTCTCATGTGATTCTGTATGAGCCCTTTGTTTCATTCATTAAATTTCCAAAATCAAAATTACTTTATTTTTCTGTCACCCCACTAGACTAGGTCCATGAGATCAGAGATCAGCAGAGACCACACCTATCTGTCTGACCACTCTAACCTCAGAGATGAGCAAAGTACTGGAAACAAAGTAGACATGCAATAAATATTGACTGAATGAATTCTTAAAAGAATTTTAGTGAGGAAAATTATAATCATGGAGGTAAGTTCTTAAATGGAGGAGTGTATACGGTGTAATGGGAACACAGGTGGGAGCACTAAGTCTGTCTGAGGCAGTCATGGAAGGCTTCATGATGAGGTGATGTTTAAGCCAACAGTCCTCACAGAAAATGGTATTTCAGGCAGAGGGAAAACCATGTGCAAAGGCAAAACAGCAGAGCACACTCAGAATTACAAACAGTCTAATGTTCTTGGGACCTAAAAAAATTAAGGGAGAACTATTGATCTTAGAGACATAAAAAAGATAATAAGATGATACTATGAACAACTATACACCAACAAACTATATAAACTAGATGAAATGGACAAATTCCTAGAATGACACAAACTACTGAAATTCACTGGAAAAGAAATAGAAAATTTGAAAAACTTTGCACAAAGAAAAGCCCAGGACCAGTGGCTTCACTGGGGAATTTTACCCAAAGTTCAAAGAAGAATTAATAGCAATGCTTTACCAACTTTTCAAAAGAAGAAGAAACACTTCCCAGCTCATCCTATAAGACCAGTATCACCTCAATACCAGACAAAGATATCACAAGAACAATAAAAACAACAAACTAGAGATCAAGATCACTTAAGAATATACATGCAAAAATCCCCCCCAAAATACTGGCAAAATTGAATTCAGTTGCATATAAAAAGGATTATACCACATGACCAAGTGGAATTTATTCCAAGAATGCAAGATTGGTACAACATACAAAAATAATCAATCAATGCAATACACTATAATAATAAAAGAGAAAAAAACACATGATCATCTCAACAGATGCAAAAAAAAAAAAGCATCTGACAAAATTCAAAACCCTTTCAATATACTAGAAACATAAGGGAACTTCCTCTACCTTATAAGGGGCATCTATGAAAAATCTGCATCTACTAAGCCACATAAGCTAACATCATACTTAATGGAGAGAGACTGAAAGCTTTCCCCCTAAGGTCAGGAACAAGACAAAGATATCCACTCTCAACACTTCTATTCAACATTGTACTGGAAGTTCTAGCTAGGGCAATTAAGCAAGAAAAATAAAAAGCATCCAGATTGGAAGGGAAAAAGTAAAACCATCTATCTATATTTGCAGATGACACGATCTTATAAACAGAAACCCTAAAGAACACATAGACACACAAACACAAACTATTAGAGCTAATAAGCAAGTTCAGCAAGGCTGCAGGATATAAGATCAATATTTACAAATCAATGGTAGACCTATATACTAGAAATGAACAATCTAAAAATGAAGTTAAGAAAACAATTCCAGAAAAATATGAAAACAAATATATGTATGTATATGCATGTTTGGAACATTGTGCTGTACACCAGAGATTGACACATTGTAATTGACTGTACTTCAATAAAAAAATAAAAATAAATTAAAAAAGAAAAGAAAGAAAACAATTCCAGTTACAATAGCATCAATAAGAATAAAATACTTAGGAATACATTTAACAAAAGAAGTGTACAACTTGTGCACTGAAAACTACAAAACATCATTGAAAGAAATTAAAGACCAAAGTAAATGGAACAACAACCCATGTTCATGGATTGAAGACTTAATATTGTTAAGACGGTAATACTCTCCAAATGAATCTACAGCTTCAACACAATCTCTATCAAAATCCCAGCTGGCTTTTTTGCAGAAATGACAAACTGATTCTAAAAGTTACATGGAATTGTAAGGAATATGGAATAGCCAAAACAGTCTTGAAAAAGAACAAAGTTGGTGGACTCACACTTACCAATTTCAAAACTTACTACAAAGCCACAGTAAAGAAGACAGGGTGGTACTGGCATAAGGACAGATACATTAGGTCAATGGAACAGAACTGAGAGTTCACAATAAACCCATACATATACGGTTAATGTATTTTCAACAAGGGTGTTGAGACCATTCAATGGGAAAAGAATCATTTTTCAATAAACAGTACAGGGACAACTAGCTATACACACATAAAAAGATTATTTTTTTTTCCTTTTTAAACATTTTTTATTGAGTTATAGTCATTGTACAATGTTGTGTCAAATTCCAGTGTAGAGCACTATTTTTCAGTTATACATGAACATACATATATTCATTGTCACATTTTTTTTCACTGTGAGCTACTATAAGATCTTGTATATATTTCCCTGTGCTATACAGTATAATCTTGTTTATCTATTCTACATATGCCTGTCAGTATGTACAAATTTTGAACTCCCAGTCTATCCCTTCCCACCCCCCAAAAGATTAATTTAAATCCCTACCACAAAACATATACAAAAATTAACTCAAAATGGATGAAAGACTTAAATGTAAGAACTAAAACTATAAAATTCTTAGGAGAAAACATAGGCATCAATCTTCAAGACCTGAGATTAGGCAATGGTTTTTTTTTTTAACATTTTTTTTATTGAGTTACAGTCGTTTTACAATGTTGTGTCAAATTCCAGTGTAGAGCACAATTTTTCAGTTATACATGAACATACATACATTCATTGTCACATTCTCTTTCGCTGTGAGCTGCCACAAGATCCTGCATATATTTCCCTGTGCTACACAGTACAGTCTTGTTTTTTTAGGCTACATTTTGAAATCCCAGACTGTCCCTTCCCACCCCCCGTCCCCCAAGATTAGGCAATGGTTTTTAAAATACGATACCTAAAGCACAAGCAATCATAGAAACAATAGATAAATGGGACTTGATTAAAATTAAAAATTTTTGTTTTCAAGAATACTATCAGGGAAACAAAAAGGCAACCCACAGAATGGGAGAAAACATTTGCAAATCATATATCTGATAAGGGACTAGTATCCATAAAATATAAGGAATTCTTACAACAATAAAAGACAAATACTCCAATTAAAATATGGGCAAAGAATTTGAATAAACCAAAGATACGTATATAACCAACAAGCACATGAAAAGATCAACATCATTAGCCACCATGGAAATGCAAACCAAAACCACAATGAGATACCATTTGATATAGGATAGCTATATCAAAAAGATAGACAATAACAATTATTGGCAAGGAGGTGGAGAAATTGGAACCCTCATACATTACTGGCAAAAGTGTAAAATGGTGCAACTGCTTTTGAAACCACTCTGCCAGTTACTCAAAAGGTTAAACATAGAGTTACCATATGACCCAGCAATTCACACATATGTACCCATGAGAACCAAAAATATGTTTACACAAAAACTTGTACACAAATGTTTATAGCAGCATTAGCCATAATAGTGTTAAAAAGAAAGAGGAAACAGTCCCAAATATTATTCAGTCATAAAAAAAAAATGTACAGAGTCATTCTACAACATGAATGAACCTTGAAGACATGCTAAAATGGAAGATGCCAGACACAAAAGCTATATATTTTATGAAATAAAATTCACTACATATTAATGAAATATCTAGAATAGGCAAATCCATATTGACAGAAAGTAGATTGGTGGTCGCCAGGGGTTGGGGGAGGAGGAAATAGGGAATGAATGCTAATGGGTACAATGCTTATTTGGGGGGAGGTGATGAAAATGTTCTGGAAGTAGACAGTGATGCTGTTTGCACAACCTTGTCAATATACTAAAACCACTGAATTGTATGCTTTAAAATGGTGAGTTTTATGGAATATGAATTATACCACAATTAAAAATACTAAATTTCTGAGGGTGAAGCTGAGACATTGGGACTTTTAAAAAAAGTATTCCAGGTGGTTCTAACACAGCCAGGGTTGAGAATCACTTTATGGGGGTGCATGTGAAGAGCAGAATTGCTGAAGCATACATCATGTGCATCTTTAGCCAAACTGGATATTGCCAAAGTGCTTTCCAAAGGCATTATAACTATTTATGGTTCTTCTAGCACTGCAGGAGACATCCAGTTGCTCTTTGACAATGCAGGGATATTCTTTTCCTAGTTGAGGGATAAGGAAACTAGGGCCCAAAAAGGTTAGACAACTTGCCCAAAGTTCCAAAGTGGTGCTGCTTGGGGTGTTACTCCAGTCTATGATCTCCACCATCTTTAACATTCTGCCTCTACACTTATTAGCATTGCTCAAGTCAAATGTGCTCTAATTCACTAACATCACTGGACTAGGGCACTAGCAATATTTTCGGTTCTGTGTACCACGTCTGGTTCCAACTGGGACTCTAAATCCAACCTCAGCCCCAAGGGATAGATTCACCATACAAGTGACTTCTAGAATCCTGAAGTCAGTCATTCTCATAAACCCCAAGCTTTCAAAACACAGGAAAATCAAATAAAGGTGGCTGCATATTTCCCAATGAGTTAATCTTCAAATACCAATGACAAATGGGATTTTGTTAAGTTTACAAAAATTTATCTACTCCTAAATATGTGCCAAGAATCAGGCAAGATGTCCTAAGAGTTTCAGAAATAACCCATAAGGCAGGGTTCTTGCTTTCAGAAGTTCATCTTCTTGAGATATTGAGACTCTAATACAAATGAGACAAGGCTTTTAAGTGGTATAATCATAAAGAAGTGATTAATATGAGCTAGATATTTGGACTAACTGATCTTGGTTTTCTTTCTTATCTTTAATCTCTAGGAATATGTGAGATAGGAAAGGCCAAAAACAAAACAAAACATTCTCCCTGGTTGTAAGAGCCAGCGTCTAAGATGGCCCCCAGTGATCCTTGCCCCCTGGTATTGACCCCCTTGTATAATTCCCCTCCTACAATGAATAGGCCTGACCTGTGATACCAGTAGGACACTGCAGAAATGATGGTGTGTGACTTCTGAGTCTTGGTCATAAAAGACATTATGGCTTCTGCCTTGCTCTCTCTTGGATTACTCACACTGTGGGAAGCCAGCTGCCAGGTCACGAGAAGACTCAAGCAGTCCTATGGAAGATCCTTGTGGTAAAGAACAAATGTTTCTTCCCAACAGTTAGCACTCAATTGCCAACCATGTGAGTCACCTTGGAAGTGGAACCTCTGGAACTTTAAAAGACTGCATCCAAGGTCAATCTCTTAATCACAGCCTCGTGAGAGACCAGAACCACCCAGCTAAGCTATTCTTGAATTCCTGACCCACAGAAACTATATGAGATAATAAACATTTGTTGTTTAAAAAAAAAACACAAGGGAATAACAGGAGATGAGGATGAAGATGAACAGGTAGACCAAGGACAGATCATAGAAAACCTTCAGGCTTGGACTTTATCCTGCTAACCAGGATTTTGTAAATTGTGCTCCAAAGTGATTCCTAAATGAAATCGGATAGGAGAAAGGGGAGCAAGAAGTCCTTAATGGGTTGGGCTCAACTCTTCCCTAGTCAGAGAAGCTTCTACTTATATTTATACTTCTGGGTAAAAATTTCATTTGAAGAAAGGATTAATTGTATAAAAATGTTTGAAAAGCACTTCTGTAGGTGATGAAGAGTCACTGAAAAATTTGAAGCAGGAGAGAGACACAACGTGCACCTGAGATCATTCAGGCAGTTGACGACAGACTGGAGAAGAGCAAAACTAGAAGTGGAAAAAACAGGTTCAGAGGACACTTCAACAGCTTGGGCAAGTGATGTGGGGTACCAGAATGATGGCAGCCTGTCAGGGCTGAATGAGAGGAGGCAGCCACAAGAGTGACCAGAAGGGAGAATCGACAGTACATGGTGAGTGACTAGATGTGTGCAGGGGATGGTGGGGGGCGGGGATAGATAAGACCAAGACAGGACTGGCTCCCAGATTTCTGCCTTGGGCCACTGCATGAATGGTGGTACAACTGGAGGAGGAGGAAAAGGAAAGAACTGTTTGGCTGATAGCTACAGAGACCCAAATACAGAGGCTTCAACACAAGAGTTTGTTCTCATGTAAAATAAGTCTAGAGGAAGGTAGTTTCTGGTAATGGTTGAGATCCAAGCATAGCATGGCAAAAACTGCAATTTTTGTGACCTTCCCTTTGCACTCCCAGGATGGTCACTGGTGCTCCAATTATCATGTCCATTTTCCAAAAAGCAGGAAGGAATAAGAGAATAAAAAGAACTTTCCTTGGAAGCCTCATGCAACAGCTTCTACTTCTATCCCTTCTACTTGGCAAAAGCTAAGTCGCAGTCAGAATCTTAGGGGGTTTTGTGGAGTGGGGGGAAGCTGGAATATGTATCCTAACTGTACACACACTGGTATACAGGCAGGTAAAACAGAAGCGTTAGAGTGGTGCTGAATGAACCAATCTGTGGTATTTTCCACATTAGAGAAATGATGAGTTTGGCCTTGGTCATGTTGGATCTGAGGTAGAACATCAGGTAAGAGGTAGAATATGCAATTAGATGTACAGTTCTGGGCACAGGAGAGAAACAGATCTAGATTTTGTGCGTCATCAGCATATAAGTGTAACTGATGCCATGAAATGGTGGTAATGTCCAAGGAGAGTATAAAGAGACAGAGGATAAAATCAAGGTCAGAACCCTGGGGAATGCCAACATTTAAGGGGCAGGAAGAAGAAGAATTCAGAAGAAAAGCCAAAGAAGTAGCAGAATCGCAAGAGTAGCTTCACAGAAATCAAGGAAGGAGACAGCATTAAGGGAGGCGTGGTCAACAAAGATACAGATTTGCAAATGGGGGAGTGGCGGACCAGGGAAAGAGGGTACCAGGGAACAACAGAGTTAAGGGATAAGTTTACCATGCCTTGTTGGTAAACTCTGAGAACTCTGTGGCCCAACAAAGTGACTTGGTCAGAGGCCACTGGCCTGGGCAATACCCGGCACTAAGCCTGGGCCCAAAGCTGGCTCACTTCCAGGATCAGGATGACTGGATTCCAGGGTTGCCACTTCAGCCTAGGGCCACCTGGTTTCCTGGCCCAGACGTGACGGCATCTGCCTTATAGTGCTATAAGGGCCTATGGCCTAGTTGTGTTGTTAGATTACTTTCTGTATTAACTGAATAATATATATTCATGTAATATATATTATTTAGAATTATTATATATGATTATAATTATAATACATGTAATAAATACTTTAGAGATCCTAAAGATAGTTGATAATTTTCAAAATCAGAAACATAAATAAAGATTAACAGAGGAGCAAAAAGTACAAGAGAATGGATTAGCTTTAGACAGGGCATGTTATTTATCAACCTTCCTTTATACTACAATGGAGGACTTCCCAATGTTTCCTGGAAGGTCTTCTTTTGTGACATTCACATGTTTTATAATCTGTGCCCCCATCTGTACCTTGTATATATCCAAGTTTCTCTTCAACTGCATAATTCTAGAAGCCCAGTTGTTACAATGACACCTGACTTACTATTGAATGTCACCTAGCAATAGTTTATAACTGTTTTCATTAGTGTGAGCTGATAATAGTTTGGTTTCTTCAATAAACACAGCTAGATGTCAGCCTGTAGCTTTTTCCAGTTCAACACTAGAATGTAAGCTCTAGGGTTCTTTGCTTGTTTACTAGTTTTACTGGTTTAGACTGTGTCCCTTAAAAAGTCATGTCCTTCCAGGAACCTCAGAATGTTTCCTTATTTGAAAAGAGGGTCATTGCAGATATAATTAGTTAAGATGAGGTCATGTAGATGAGCAGAAATATGCCCTTAATTCAATATGATTGGTGTCCTTATAAGAAGAGAAGAAACAAGGAGACAGACACACAGGGAGGCCATCTAATGATGCAAACGGTGACTAGAGTGATGCATCTACATGCCAAGAAAAGCCAAGCATTGCTGGCAAACAACAGAATCTAGGAAGGGGCAAGGAAGGCTCCTCCCCTAGAAACTTCAGAGAGAACATGGCTCTACTGACACCATAATCTCAGACTTCTAGCCTCCAGAACCGTGAGACAATTTTTGTAGTTTTAAGCCACTCAGTGTATGGTACTTTATTGCAGCAGCCCTAACAAACTAATCTATTGGTATATTCCAGTCTTCTAGGACTGTACCTGCAATACAGTAGGACCTCAATAAATATTTGCTGAATGAATGGATGGACTTTTAAATTCCCTAGGATGACCCCTTCTGGGGCATTTGGTACCTATTGATGACTACCCACCTCCCTCCCTTCTTGAAACTCTCTCCTGCCTGTTTTCCACATCACCAGGTTCTACTGATTCTGTTCCAACAATTTTGTCTGCTTTTCAAACGCCAGTGCTTCCTGGGATTGTATCTTCAGTCCTTTCTTCTTGCTCCACACACTTTCTATGTAGTTGTATCCTTTCCCAGATTTCAATTCCCTATATATCAAGGACTCCCAAATCTAAAACAGATCTAACCACGCCACTCCTCTGCTTTAAAAAAAAAAAAAAGGTCATTGCCTAAAGATAAAGTCCAAACTTGTCTTCTTCAACATTGCACTCTGTCCTCACCCCAGGATGCATCCTGGAGAGTAACCTGGGCTCTAGACACAGGGACTATTTAAATTTCCCAAGCATACCATATTTGATGTTTTTAATGCTCCCACAGTCCTTCTACCTGGAATGCTCCTCATCTACTTGGTGACATCCTAGCACAAGGCCAAATACAAATGCCACCATCTTTTGGTGTTTTTCCTGACCACCACTCAGGCAGGATGACCTGCTCCTGTCTGTTTTCCCACAGCCTTCTGTTCAGCACATCAGTATTTTATCATATCACAATATGGAGCACGTTCCCTTGCTGAGCCATGAGCTCTTCAATGGGAAGAACAGTACCTTATTCATCTTCACAGATGACAGCTCACTAGCTCAGTGCCTGGCACATGGTGTGCTCCAAGAGATTACGGGTTGAATGAACTCATTCTATTCACAAAAAAAACCAAATTACAGCTATCAAATGGCAATAGAATCACATCTAAGCACTATTTCAACAAAGCACAATAAAGATATGGCTGCATTAATGGAATTTACTGAACTACCACAAATATCAAAATATGGGGCCTAAAGATTGACCTGTACAATACTAGATGGGGTGTTCATATTCTGCAATAACTAGACCCCCACACAACAAGGAAATCCTAGACAGAGAACATCAACCTCTTACCTTCGAAGATACATGGTCTCCTCGTCTTCTGTGTTACAAAACTTGTGGGCGTGTTTGGCAGCATCAATCACACGGGACCGATCCCGGGGCCTCATGGGCAATTTCTCCAACTGACAGTCTAAAAGAATGGAAAAACATCTGGTCACGAGAGCCACTGAAAAATACACTGAGGCAATCAGAAGTTTTCAGTGGGGCCCTTGGCACTGTAATTTTTACCATGATTATTATGCTTATTGAAGCCTGTTGTTGAATTTTCCAACTAAAAATGACTTGGTGTCAGGAGACCTGGATTCTAGCCCCAGCTCGGTTACTGGTGATCTTTGGCAAATCACTTCCTCTTTAGGGGTCTTTTTCCTTATTTGATTATCTCAAAAGTCTTTCTCAGCACTGCAATTCGAGTTTTCTATGAGTATTTCTAATCATGATACACTTGGTTTGTGTTATAACGCATTAGAATGAGAAGAGACAACCGAGTGTCCTGGAAGGCCTATGAGGAAGGCATTGTGGAAGGTGGATAAGTGCTCAGGAAAGGAGAGAGGGGCTAGCGATATGCTATATATGACATGTGAATGACTCATCCCAGTTAGAGGAGTTTCAATCCAAAAACAATGAAAACATACAGGAAGCAAATTAGGTACAGTTATAAAGCAGATGGAAAATTGCTATAGTGCAAATTAAATATCTAAAGGATGATAGAGAAGTTAAGTGATCAGAGTGATTGCAGAATCATGGAGGAGGTGAGAGGGGAGATGGCAGTTTGCATGTCAGCTCACGACTCTTCTCCATGACCTGCTGCAGTAGACACTTACTATTCCTAGCTTAAAGGTGAGGGAATTGAGGCTTTGGAAGGGTATGAGATCAGCCACACATTTAATAAGTAGTAGAACAAGAACTCAGACTCATCTCTAGGTGATCAAAAGAGAATTCATTTATTCAAAAGATATTTGAGGGCCCTCTATGTACCAAGCACAGTTTGAATTTGTGCTGGGGATTCAGCAAAGACAAAGCAGACAAAGCTCCTGACCTGATGAAGTTTACAGTGTAGTGGAGGAGGCAGAAATTTTTTAAATAATAATTATATAAAGTGACCTTGGATAATGATAAGTGCTAATAAAAAATTACATGTGATATAAAGAGGATGAACAGTGATCCAGATAGTGGTAAGTGCTACCAAGAAAAATCAGGCAGCGTAAAAGGACAAAGAGTGACAGGGGTGCTATTTTAGATAAGATAGTCAGGGAAGAGTTCTCTAAGGAAGTGACATTTCAACAGAGACCTGAATAAAGTAAGGAAGCATGGAGGGGAGAGTGAAGCAGAAGAAATATCAATCCTAAAGGTCTTGGGAGTAGGAACATTTTGACATGATGGAGAAGAATCAAAAAGGCCATGGGAGCTGGAGTGCAGTGAGCAAGGGGAAGAGTGTTAGGAGATGAAGTCTGAGAGTTAGCTGGGGGTTTGATCACGTACAGTCTTGGTATGGACTTTGGTTTTATTCTTGGTGTTACAGGAAAACACTGGTTTGGAACAGGACTCTGGGGACAAACAGTGGAGAGCAAGAGACTACTGTGACAATCCAGATGAGGGATGGTGGTGGCTTGGACTAGAGTGGTAGAAGTGGAGGTGGTAAGAAGTAGCAGATTCTGGATAGATTTTCAAGGAAACACCTGCAGAATTTGTTGATGGATGGGAAACAGAAGTCAAGAATGACTCTGAGATACTGGATGAATAATAGTACCACTGGCTGTGATGGGGAAGTCTAAGAGGAACAGTGGAGACCAGAAAGTAGGGGTATCATGAAGTTAATTTTGAACATGGTCTCTTTGAGACATCTATCAGACATTCAAGTGGAGATGCTGAATAGGCAGTTGGAGTTTGAGAAGAGGTACAGTTTAAAGAGGAACATTTGGGAGTCCTCAACATATAGATGGTATTTAAAGCTTGGGAATGGTTGAGATTACCTAGGGAGTAAGGACAGATTGAGAACAGGTGAGAGGGCTGAGCCCTAGGTCCCTGCAATGCCTAAAAGCCTGAGACAGAAAAAGAAGCCAGACACTGAGAAGGGGAAAAATCGAGGTAGGAGGAAAATCAGGAGGGTGTAGAGTCTTGGATGCAAATGAAAGTGTTTCAAGAATGATAGACTAATCATCTCTGTCAAATGCCACTAAGAGGATTAAATGAGCATTGATAATTGATCACTGGAAGTGGTAACACGTTCAGTTAGTAACTTTGACAAATATGGTTTAGATGATAAGGTGGGAAGGAAAGCCTGGCTGAAGTGAGGGCAACAGGGAATGGGAAATGAGGATGCAGAGGCAGCCCATACAGACAATTTTTTTAGAAGTTTTGCTATAAAAGAAGCAAAGAAATAAGGGTATAGCTGGAGGAGAATGTAAGATCAAGGGAAGGTTTTATTTTCACTTAAGATGAGAGCTATTACAATATTGTTGTATCCGACAGAAAGGTTACAAAGTTTCTAGAGACAGAGTGGGAGGAGAGGGAGTGTATTTTTTCTGAAGGAGGGATTTAGTTTTGAGGGAGGTCTGGATACAGAATTACAAGGTTAAACAGACAACAGAAAATCTGCCCTGGAGTGGGGCGGAGATGTGTAAAGAGGATTCTGATGGAGAGGAAATCAGAGACGCGGCTCCCAGATCACAGCCAGAGGAAATTTGCGTTCCAGAACCCTAAGTTTCGCTCCTTGCAGACGCCTCCAGTTCCCGACTACTCACCCAGCACCAGGACCATCTGGCCGCACAAACAGTAGTAGACATGGAGAGGCTTCTCGCCGTCGTCATACTCCTCCCTGTCCCGAGTGTCGGAGCAGACTACGGACCGGGATACCACTTTAGGCATAGTTGAGAGGAGCAGCCGGAAAACGCAAAGCCAGAAATAAGGGTCGCGCAGAAATGACGTCATGCACGCGTCTGGGCTTTCCCCTACGGTAAGGCAGGTCACGTGTCTGTAGAAGTCAAGTGAGCTTCCGGGCGGTCCCATTAAGCTACAATACACGGGGGACGCCCTGAGCCTCCTAGAACTTCCTTTTCCCTGCCCTGAGTTCGCTGGGACTGCTTTACTTGGTTCACACTTAATAATATAAATTATTCATTTATATTTCTATACACGTATGCATATGTATATGCATAATACATAACTAGATATAACAAAGGTCTATATTTACACGTTACATGCATAATACAGATTTTAGGTGTGCTTCTAAATATAATTTTGATTTTGATGGCTATATTCAGGATCAGTAACTAATGACGTAGAGAAACATCTCTTAAAAATTGAGCTCTAATTCACATAATGTAAAAATTCACCAAATTCTGTGAGTTTTAGTATATTCACAAAGTTGTACAATCATCACCACTACTTAATTCCAGAATATTTTTATCATCCCCAAAAGAAATCCCCTATTTGTTAGTGGTCACTCTCTCCATCTCTTTCCCAGCCCCTGGCAATCCCTAATCTACTTTGCCTCTATGGATTTGCCTCTTCTGATATTTCATATGAATGAAATCATACAACATGTGGCTGTTGGTGTCTGGCTTCTTTCACTTAGCATAATGTTTTCAAGGTTCATCCGTGTTGTACCATGAATTAGTAAAAGGTAGTAATAAGTCAGTAAAAAAGAACTCCATTCCTTTTTATGGCTGAGTGATATTCTGTTGTTCTGTTGTATGAATATACCACATTTTGTTTATTCATTCATCAATTGGTGGACATTTGGGTTCTTTCCACTTTTTGGGTATGATGACTAGTACTACTATGAACATTTGTATCCAAGTTTTTGTGAGAACATATGTTTTTATATTTTTGTGAGGACATATATTCTCTTGGGTGTATACTTAGGAGTGGAATTGCTGGGTCATATAACTTTAACTTTTTGAGGAACTGCCAAGAGTGTTTTCCAAAGCAACCTTACCATTCTACATTTACCACCAGCAATGTATGTGCGGTTCTGATTTTTCATGTACTCATCAATAATTATTTTTGCCTTTTTATCATAGCCATCCTGGTAAGTGTGAAGTGATATCTCATTGTGATTTTGATTTGCCTTTCTCTGATGGCTAATGATACCGAATACCTTTTCACATTCTTATTGGTCATTTATATACCTTCTTTGGAGAAATGTCTATTCCAATCCTTTGCCATTTTTAATTGGGTTATTTGTCATTATATTGTTGAATTGTGAGAGTTTGTCATATATTTTGGATTCTAGAACCTAATCACGTAAATGATTTGCAAACAGGGGGCATCTTAATGATCCTGTTTGCCATAAGTATTGAAAACATCTTTCACCTTTCCTTCCCCAACCCAGAAACTCTCCCAGAATGCTCTTTGTAGGGGACAGGAGCCTGGGGCAATCTAGAATAAGGACATTGAGACAGTTTACATTGGATAATTTCAAGTGATGACACCAAAATAGTGGCTTTTTAACAGAGAACTTACTGAGGAAAGCAGGACCAGAAAATTGACAGGTTGGCTGGAAGAAATGTAGTGTTCAAGATACACAAGATGTAAACCAATGGGAATTTAAAGCAATCTGCTAGCCCCCAAATGAACATGACTTAAATAAAGTATAAAAGAAATACCAATTCAAGTCCTAAAGAATTAGTGTTTGCTCTTAGGTCTTAGTCCAATGTCATCCCTATGATTCTGTGTTATTCAGTATTTATTGAGCTGTGTGTCAGGCACTGTGCTATATACTGGTTGCATAGTGATCAATTAGAAATAGTCTCACTCCCTCATGTGGCTTAGTCTAGTGCAGTGGTGGATAAAGGGCTAGAGAGTAAATATCTCTGGCTTGGAAGGCCAAGAGGCAAAATCAAGAACATTATGTAGGTACTGATATAACAAGAGAAAACAAATTTCCACAAATGTTTTCTTGATGAAATTCAAACCATAATAATAATTTAGTATAATTTTTTGTAGTATAGATCTACTAATGAGAAGAATGGCATTCTTTTATGGAGAAGATAATATTTCACTTAATTAGAGTTCATAGTGAGTGTTTCCTGTCATTAAAATCAATTGCAATATCAATACACCTTTAAAAGTTTTTAAATTGTTTCAATTGGTCAAGTTGAGATTTTTAAGAACCTCATTTTTAATCTGTAATAAAAGTTTACGACTTAAGTTTTTCAAGAGTTAAGAAACTGCAAGCACCTGTTAATAAAGGTCATAATAAAAAATCAGTTACAAATATTTCTGTTAATGCTTATCTGTAATGAGATTTTATGTATTTCATCTTTGAAGAAAACCTTAACACAAAGTACTGCCATGTACTGATATCAATCCACGAGCATCTGAGTTTTAATTGAGCATATTCATCTCTTAAACAGCACTCACCAAATTCTATCAGATTCTTCTCTTATTATTTGCCTTTTAGCATGTTGAGTAATCACTTCCAATTGAAGTTTCAGTGGAAACTTTCAACTGCACAATTAAATTGTTTTTTTTAATTGAAATATAGTCAGTTATAATGTGTCAATTTCTGGTATACAGCATAATGTTTCAGTCATACGTATACATACATATATTCGTTTTCATATCCTTTTCCATTATAGGTTACTACAATATATTGAATATAGTTTCCTGTGCTATACAGAAGAAATTTGTTTTTTAACCTATTTCAAACATAGTAGTTCTGTTTTTGAAATATAGAAATTTCCTTTTCACTTGCATCAATGTCCAAAAAACACCACTGGACCTATAATCTGATCTTAGAAAATATATCCACTGCAAATTTGTGTGGGAATGCAAATCTTTATTTTTGTTTTAACTTTTGACAGACAGGAAGTGATTAAGTGTCATTACTTTTGATTCAAAAAATGTTTGTTGTCATTGAAATGTAAAATCTGTAGTATAAGTTTCACATATAAGCAGCATTTTGCTTTGTAATTTTAGGTTAAATTTATTAAGTAACATTATTAAGTCTGCAGCAAAAGCTAATTCCATTCAGTATTCAGTTATAGTGGTTGGGGGTGGTTCTTCTGGTTCAGAAAATTTTCAGTCCCAGCCATGAGCTATAAAACTAAACAAAACAAAACAAAACAAAAACCTCCCCAAAAAATCCCTTTACCACTGCTAAGCTATTGAACTGCTGTTGGTAGGGCAAGTCAGAATATTCAGCTTCTATTTCTGACAAAAATTCATGAAACTGGCAATGGTTTAGTCCATAAGATTGAATGAAGTTCACCGTTGACACGAATGGTTAAATAACACAGGATAGATTCAAATATTTTCCTGCAGAGTACCTGCTGTTTAATAGTACAACAAATAGCTATAGGATTTAAACAACTTAGATTTTCACAAACTTCGTACATTAAGCCTTTTTCTGCTTCATATTTATTTGTAATGCATCTTAGCAGACTCTACTTCAGGTTGTATTGAATTAGTGGTTTCCTGACTTTTTAAAAAATATTCTCATCTGCAGTCATCTATAGAATATCCATACAGGCTAATTCTTCCGTCACACTAAACTCAACGTGGACTCTTTGAGTAAACAACAACTAAGCGGTATTAAGATCTGTTAACTTATCAAAAACCAAGGAAAACCACTTGAAAATCATTTGCCCTGTTTTTTAAATGACTTGATGTTATTTCCAATGTCCTCAGCTTTTTGAGCCAGTGTTCTTGCTGAAAGCCTAACAGTCTTTTTTAAAGTTTTATTTATTTTGTTTATTTTTACTTGGGGGGGGTGTAATTAGGTTTACTTTTTTGTTTTTAGAGAAGGTACTGGTGATTGAACTCAGAACCTTGTATATGCTAAGCATGCATGCTATCACTTGAGCTATACCCTCCCCCACAACAGTCTTCAAAAAGTTGATATTCCCCAGGACACATGTCTTTGGCTTCTGCAATCAAACATGATTTAATTAACTCACCATCAGTAGATGGCTTTCCTTGCTTGGCTAACAAATGAGCCACTCAGAAATTTACTTTGGCTGCAACCACATTTTCATTTTTTTTTTTTATCTTTGTGAAGAATTCTGCTATGATAAGATATTCTATTTTAAACTTTCTAATTTTTCTAACCATTGCTTTCCTGTGAGCCAGGAAGATTGTGATGAGTGCTTATTATGGTGATGTCAATGTATATTGTATTTTTTAGCAAAGCTATAGTGTCATTGTGTAATAAACACAATGTTTGACATCTAAATTGATGACCAAGTAATCTACACTCCACTGTACCTTAAAAGTACAACATTCAAAATCCACTTTTATTTTCTTGATTTGACGTGATAGGTATGCATTTGTGATAAAAAAAAAATTATTCCACAACATGGTGATACAAGTAGCACCCAAAACTTTGTCGAGTTATAACTGCATCACTGTGATTTGTAGTGTACCGGCCAACAATGGGAAGTGATGAGGGCACCACCAACAGTTTCTGTCACAGCTTTGCAACTCTGCCATTACAGCACAAAAACAGCCACAGAGCATGGCTGTGTCCCAGTGAAACTTTATTTATGGTGATTGAAATTTGAATTTCAGATCATCTTCATGTGTCATGACATATGATGAAATACTATTCTTCTTTTGACTTTTTTTAAAAATTTAAAAATACAGGAAACCATTCTTAGCTTGCAGGCCATAGGGGAAAAGCTGCCAGGCTGGATTCATTTGTAGTTTGCTGGTGAATGTAGCTGGTTTGATTGAATTCCCACGTGCAACACCATAGCCGTATATATTGGTTTCCTATTGCTGTTGTGACAAACTACTGCAAAGTTAGTGGTCTAAGAAAACCCAGATTTATTACCTTATAGTTCTGGAGATCAGAAGTCCAAAATCAATCTCACTGGTCTAAAGTCAATTATGTCAGCCGGGCTGGTTGCTCCTAGAGGCTCCAGGGGGAAAGCCATTCTCTGTCTCTTCCAGCTTCTAGAGGCTGCCAGCATCCCCTAGCTCCTCAGCTGGTGGCTGCATCACTCCAGTCTCTGCTTCCATCATCAGATGGCCTTCTCTCTCTGAATCTGAACTCCTTCCCTCTTCTAAAGACCCATATGATTACATCAGGGCCACCAGTTGAACCCCGGATAATCTCCTTATCTCAAGATTCTAAATGTAACCACATCTGCAAAGTTCCTTTTGCTATATAAGGTAACATGTTCACAGGTTTAGGACATGGAGATTAGGACATGGAGCTCTTGGGGAGGGGGTGCATTATTCAGCCTACCACACTATGCCTTTGGTTTCCTTGATTCAGCTGTTCAGCATGAAGTGAATTCCTATGTTCATGGCCCTAATTTCCCCATTTCTCTAAGCTTCATCATTTCTCTCTCCTCTCTCCCTCTCTCCTTCTCTCTTTGTGTCCTAGAGGCTATAGATGGACAGCATACTACTACCTCTACTGCCAAGAACACACTGTGACAACTGTGGTTTTCTCTAACTGATTCTCTTGACTTCCAAGATTATTGGAGTCAAAAAAGCCTTTTGATTTTATTTCCTGTTGTTCTTGGTCCTTTTCATTTGTACTAAATTTTCTCAATAGAAATGGAAACTACAGCAAAATAAAATTCCTTGCCTTCACTGGCTATCAGAAATACAAACTCACAGCCTCATAGGGCAGGAAATGCTATTTTATTTGGTCTCTCTCATCAACTCAAAATTGTTCAGGAAAAATCACAATCTATTCTGCATTTTGAAAGCATGAATGAAATGCCACAATATCCCTAGTCATATAGTCCCATATTTTCACAGTCCTCCCTTTTAGGAAAAATTCTCACATCCTTGCCTATGAACAATTTGGAATTTTTTTTAATCTTCTCTGCAGTGGCATTGCTAACACACTTTTCTTTATATTGAAAAGGACTTCTAGTTTCTTGACCCCTGTTCTTGAGGGGAAGGGAGGATGCTTGCCTGTGAAGAGGATATTTCTTCTAGATGTCAAGGTGAGAAGGGGGTGGGAGGAATGCTTGGCCAGCTCCGCTCTAGTTAGTATATTCTAGCCCTATAATCGTCTGTGCTGGAGAACAATCTTCTGTGTGCCGCTTGCTATGACAACCCTGCTTCTGATGAGGAATGTGGGGGCACAGTGTTCCTGCAATGCAGTTGCACCATGCAGTCAGGGAATGCTCTCCCCAGACCCTGGTGCCACGGGGCTTCCAGACAGCTTTGGTTCACATCCCTGAGTTTTCCTCATTAGGTAGTCAAAGAGCTACTCCTTAGCCATAGAGCAAAGGCGTTTCAGAAACCAGACAAGCCCACAACGAGCTCAAATACATGTCTAGCCTTCAGTGAGTTTCAGACATTTCTATTCAGTCTCTTATATCTGGTATCTTATATCCCTTATATCCCAGACCCTTCCCTTCACTCTGGTACATTGTATACCACTTCTCAGTAGGCTGTCTTCAATACACATCTCTCAGGTTCAAACACCTATAAAAGCTGCCTATCATGCCTAAATTCCTCATCCTCACATCTAGGGGCATTGAATCAACTTCTGTCATCCTCACTTTTCCAAGCTGAGGTCCCATTAATCTCCATTAGCCACTTTAATCGACCCACTATCCCCAGATCCTGGTTAAGCTCCATGTCCATGTTCGCACTGTTGCCCTCACAGAAACTGCTTGAGTTCTTTTCTCCCAAGCCCTGCTTTCATCTCTTCTGAAACAACATTGAAATAGACCCATTCTAGGAAGCTTGTTCTAACCCCACCGGAAAGACGATTCCCCTGCTATGCAGACCCTCAACATTTGTGGATTCATGTGCTTCTGCTGCGTCTCTTGCTGCTACTCTGGAGGCAGAATTCTAAGAGGCCACCTCCTTTCTCAAGATTTCTGGTCACTTCTTCCAGGTATCTAGTCAAACACTAATCTAGGTTCTGCTATGAGGGAATTTTTCAGATATAATTAAAGTCCCAAACCAAATGATTTTAAGATCAGATTACCCGGGGTGGGCCTGACCTAATCAGATAAGCCTTTAAAGTGACCTGAGCTCTTCCTGAAGAGAGATTCAAAGTGTGAGAGGGATTTGATGGAAGAGAAGTTCTCTGTTGCTGGCTTTGAAGATGCAGTAAGCAACACAGCAAGGAATATGAGTGACCTCTAGGATCTGAGAATAATCTCCAGCTGGCAGCCAGTGAGAGAATGGGGCCTTCAGTCCTACATCCACAAGAAACTGAAGCTGGCTAATAGCTTGTGGTAATTTGTTAAACAGCAGTAGAAAACTAATGCATTTGCTTTCAGAGAACTTGCTTTTGTTGATTTCATATGTGTGCATACGTAGACTGGAAGTTCCTAGAAGAGAGGAAAAAAGAAGTTTTAAATTTATTTTTGTACCCTCTTCCAACCACAGCCATAATGGGATGCTATTAGGGAGCCTTGCCTTAACTGATATGTTGGAGTTAATGGGAGATATAAATCCTTGGCTATGGAGGTATCTGCTGTTAAGCAACATCTAGAATCATTACCATTTTCAAGTGCCTCCTGCCTCCCAGGTTAGAAACAAATTTCTGCACATCTAATATCTTCTGGACATCTTCACATGGATGTCTCACCAGTCCCATGAACTCAGTAAATCCCCAAACTGCCTCTCCCCAAACTGCCCCTCCCTCTCTATTCCCTAATTCGCTTAATGGCACCTTCAAACCCCCAGTTATCTTGGGGGTTAGAACTCAAGCTATTGTTGACTCCTTCCTCTCTCTTGCCCCCAAATTGTCTGTTGCCAGGTCCTCTCCATTCATCATTTCCTCTCTATTTTTATTGTCATTGCCTAGATTCAGTATCTCTCACCTGGAATACTTCAAGAGTCTCTTAGTTGCTATCCTGGGACCTATCTCTGATAAGCACAGCTCTGATACAGTCGCTTTTACTGCTCAACCACCTTCCAAGAAAGCCATGAGCCTGGCATTCAAAATGCTCCATGACTGAACCCAAACCTACATTTCTCATATTTTCAAAGGTTCTTATATGATTATTTTGCCTGCCTTCTAAGTTATTTTGGGTTGACCTTTAAAAATTATTCTTTAAAACTGTTATTGCTTTTGCAGGTCCACATACTAACTGTGACTCTTCCCTGCAACCTGCAGCTTTTTCGCGTGCATCTTACTTTTACTTCAGACTCACTGCTCTTCCAATTCTCTGCAGTCGGATATTCTCATACCTTGGACTCTTCTGAACACATAGTAGCCGCTTGGCTTGTTGAACTGCCAAGGGGAAATGTGGTTCCAGAGCCAAATTGTGAGTGCCCAGAGCTAAAGCCTCATTCTGCTTGCCTCCAGCTCTCATTCCCTCCCTCAGGACAAGCAACACCATTTCCTTCTGCTTTGGGGGTGATCATTGGCCTAAATGTTGGGTTCCAATCCCTCACAGTTATCCCATAGAAAAGGGACCCACAGCCAGCCCCCCGTCATAGTCAAGGTCGATATTCTTTGGATTTTCAGTGATTTTAACGAGTCACACACCCTCCTCCCCAGCCTCCCGAGTCCGCAGGGGGTGTGCCCCCTAGAGTTCCGGCTTTTGGAGAACCGGTTTTGCCTCCGCCCACTCCCTCCTAGTCGAGTTCGGGACTTCCATCCTTCTTCTCTCCCTCAGCCACAGTGAGCACTTTAATAAGGGATCTGATCTCAAAAAAAAAAAAAAAAAAAAAGGATAGAAAAAGGAAAACAGAAAAGAGCTTCCCAGGGTTCGTCTTAAAATTGGCAGGTGGGGGTGGACCCCGTTCCACCACCCAATCCTAGTGAGTTACAGTCTATTTCCGATTCGGCCAGTACCTCTCCTCTCACCCCACTCAGTCCTCCCGCCGGCCGCCCGCTGCCCGTCTCCCGCCCGCTGCCCGTCTCCCGCCTCCCGCGGGGGTTTAATGACCTAAGCAACTTTCCTCCTCCCCCCTCCTCCGCCCCGTCTTGGTACGGCCTGTCCGGCTTTCGACGTTCCACCCCCGCCCTTTCCTTCCAGGTTGGTTCAGCCCCCGTCTACTCTGGGGTGGTGCTTAGCCGGCGCCAGACAGACCCTCGACTTCGGAGAGGCAGTGCTGTTCCTCTGGGCGCTTCCCCCTCGGTTTCTTCAGCTTCTTCAGCCTCCTCGGCCGCCTTACCGCCCGCGGGGACCCGAGAGCTCGGTGTATGCCCCACCCCTGACCCCGCTAGAGACATGTCCACCCCGGCTCGGCGGCGCCTCATGAGGGACTTCAAGAGGTAACCTGCCCGGGACTCCAGGGGCCGGGGGCTGCGACCGGGACGCAGGGCGGGGCCGGCGGCGGGCCGGGCGGGCGGCTGGGCTACCGACAGCGGGCGCGGGTGCTGGATCGCGGGGGCCCTTGTCTGTTTCCCTGAAGGTTGCAGGAGGATCCTCCAGCCGGAGTCAGCGGGGCTCCGTCCGAGAACAACATCATGGTTTGGAACGCGGTCATTTTTGGGTGAGTCTGCGTTCCGGGTGGTGGCGAGAGCTGGGGGACGGGTGTGCCCTCCGGGACCGGCCCTGTGTGGAGGCGGGGGGAGAGGGAAAGGGTTTGGGGCTGACTGGGCCTAGGCGCCTCCCCGGAGCCTGTGCCTCGATTAGCTCGGTTCCCGCTGCCAGGGGAACCGTTTGGGGTTATAAGGGGGGCGGGGCGGGGACTGGTGGCGCTTCGGCGCGGCGGCCTGCCCGAGGTTTCTGAGCCCCAAACCTCTGCGTGTAGTGGCTTTGCGACCCGGGAAGCGGTGGTTTACCAGAGATGGAGTGGGCAGAGCTCAGAATAGCCATCTCCTCAGATGAACCGGTGTGAAGGGAGCCCCTGCAGCAGGGACTGACTGGGTTTTCTCTGTGTTGCAGGCCTGAAGGAACCCCGTTTGAGGATGGTAAGAGAGTTTCTTTACCCACCTTTCAGGAGCCTGATCATCTGGGGAAAGGGTTCCCAGCCATCCTAGAAGTCCCTCCTACTTAGAAACCCGCTTCTCCCCAGCCTCTGCCTACTAAAGGCTTGAGTGGAATCCAGTATGTGGCATGTTGTGCTGGCTATTGTCCGCTTGACTAGAACTACACCTTTTCCGTTGCTTCTTTGAAAAAAAATCTGGGTAAGGCAGTCACTTTTTAAAAGGAGCATCGTACCACTGCTGCTAAGGGTTTGTGAGGTTTGGGTTTTGATTCTCATAAATTTAGCCGCCATCGAGATACTGAGTTACTATCAACCCAACCACTTGCTGATAGACTCAGAGACCCCAGGGACCATCTGGTTCAGAATTCTGGTACAAGGGCAGGAACTGTTTGTGGGATGGTGAATGGATGCAAGAATCCCTTGCACACAACTGCCTGCTTTCTACAACCTGGCACTGGATACCTGTCAGCCTCACTGCTTTAATGGCACCTTTAATGGCCAGTTTGAATATAATATTGTTTCTTATTTTTAAATGAGTTTTCAGCATGTACTTTTATCAGGACTTTATGGTCAGTAATCTCAAGGCAGCTTCAGAATTGAGGGTAGCCTTAATGTACTCTCTTGACCAGTGTCCAACCTCCTTGAAGGTACTACATGTACTTACAGGTACATGATTTTTAATGGGTTTAGGTTTGACTTTTAAAGAAACACATGTTAATGCTTTTTAAGGATTTTTTGGAAAAAAAAACCCCTCCTATTTTGAGATAATTATAGATTCATGTGCAGTTGTAATAAATAATAATACGGGGGGACCTTGTATACACTTCACCTACCCCCCTACCTTTGGTAACATCTTTAATGACTGTGCTACAATATCACAACCAGGAAATTGACACTGACATAGTTTTATGTGCACTTGTGTGTGTGTGGAATTAATTGTTTTTGAAACTTTCATACACTTAAAAGATGATTAAAAGTATTTGAACTACTGATTGACATCTTTAATATTTGAGGTATTTTAAGAAAGAAAACTATCTTTCTGGTTTATTGTCAATGATTTATCTTCCTTTGGTCACATAGCATTTGAGATATATATATATACAGATACACAAACACACACACACACACACACATATATACATACATACACATATGCACATAACTCAGTTTGAAGGTGGAAAAAAACATTTCTGCAAACTGCTAGGTACATACTTATTTATGTTACCAAGTTGGATTGCTTTTGGATGCTACCAACCACAAGATAGTGTGAGGTAGGTCAATATCAACCAGTTTTATAGTTTGTCTCAAGTACTGAAATTTCCCTAGTAGACTAGACTTTTAGCTTCCTCTCTCCTTCACCCCCTGGGTAAACATCATGGCTCTTCAGTGCCACAATAAAAAGAAATGACAGCAGGAGAGTGTGATCCTGAAGGCATACTACTTTAGTGCAGTAAAGAATTTGAACTGATCTGTAGCAAGAGCTAGCTAGGCCCAATTTTTCTCTACTAGGTAGATTGGTGCTAGTTCTTCATACTTAAGCTTTATGTGCAGATTAACTGTGTATTTGCTTTAGCTCCAGCAGGCTTCATTTTCATTGGCTTCTTTTTTCCTCCTGATTTTACTCAGACTGCTTTATGCTGGGCACAGCTTTATTAATAGTACATCACTTTGCTGGGGGTAGGCAACTTTAAATATTTCAAAGGTAATTCTCTTGTTTTAAGTGGTATAAGCTGAAAAGGTACTTGTGTAATCCATTATCTACCTTTGACATGACTGGTTCTGTTTTTGATGATGTGTATCTCCACCCTGGCATTACTGAGAGGAATTACTCAGGCTACATGACAGTACCCTTTTCTGTTGATTCTGCTGAGCAGTCTGCTATCCATGGATGCTTCCTCAGGTGATGAGAACACTGACCCTGGCTGGAAAAAAAATTTTTTTTTCACCATTTAAAAGTGACTCTTATTTTACAGTGAGGGAATTTACTGGAAAAGCCTGATTAGGGACCAGTGGCATAGTTGATATTGCTGTTGCCAATGTATTGTATAAATCAACAGCCCCCAAACTACTTTTGTTGCTTCCTTGTAAACCAGTTGTAGTGCGAGTTTCTGGAACAGCCAGGCCCTAGTTAAAGAGATGAAATTTTAAGAAAAGGAACTCTTAAAGGTATTTTGATTTAACTTCACACACTTGAAGTAAGAGGACTGTGTTCCCAAGAGCTTACACTACCAAATAAGACAATACTTCCTCATAAAAATATATTGGTATGTATGCTGAATACAAAGGCTAAGGAACAAGGTATTCTCCATCACATCATCAGAAAATTGTTAATAGATGTAGTAAGATACTAGGGTTGGATTTTCATAATAGATAATATTCTTCAGAATTTCATGTCTTTTTAAAAATGAATCACATAAAACCCACTAGGGGTGTTCTTAAGGTAGATGAGTCCTATGATGAAGAACATTTGGGTATTACCTTAAAAATGAGACTTTTCCATCATCAAAAAAATTTTTTAAGTGCATGTACTTTGCTTTCTCCTCAGGGTTCACAAACTGGTAGCCTAGTGGCAGAAAACACCTGCAGGGGTGTTTTCTTTGGCCAACACAACATTTTCAAAAAATTGAACTTGTGACAGTCTTCAGCCATAATATACACTCTCTAGTTTAACCATGTCACTCCCTGTTGCCATACACCAGCCATTTCACACATTTACATAATTTTCCTGGTCCCTATGTATAAATGGATTAATTGATACTTTCCTTACAATGTTTTGGTCTCTTCAGGAGGATGAACAAAATCAGTACAGATTGTGTACAATAATGGTGAGGCTTAAGTTTTCAGTTATTTTAAAGCCTACCCTTCTAAATATTCAGAGGATGCCTTCTAGTCTCATTTGTGTCATACTAGTTCTGGGATTTTGAATTTCGTTAACATTTGTTTTAGATCTCAGAAATTGCATTGAGGGTTGTACTAAAGAGGTTCTCACTGTTTAAGGTAGCTAAAAGTATGAAATATCCCTTAAAATGTGTACTTTGAGTAAGATTTAGGTAAGTCCTAATTTATATTCAAGTAGACATAAGCAGGTTGTTTCACTCCTCAAGATATTAAATGAGCTGTTCCAAAAGACTTGATTAACTTCTTTAGTAGCTAGGTAACCACCTTGTTGAACTTTTGGGCAAGCAGTAGGCAGAAAGCTCACGTCAAGGGTTTTGTGAGCCACCAGCATATGTACTGAACTTGCATTTCACTGTGGTTGTTTGATGTAGGTCAGGAAGAAAAAGAACTATTTAATTATGAATTAATTAATTATAAATTCTGGACTGATAGTGAAGTTTGGATTTTTGGTTTTTGTCTCCTTCAGCTGGGTCTAGAGATGTGAAACTGTAGAATTATTGTAGCCAAAATATTTATGAAGACTTATTTTGTATCACTGTGCATCTTTCCCTCATTGAAACCTCACAGCAGTGTTATGTAGCAGGTGCTATTATAAACCCCATTTTACTGATGAGGAACTTGAGGTTTAGTCAAGTTTAGCAGCTTCCCCAAAGGTTTCACAACTAGCAAGTAGCAAAGCAAGGATTTGAACCCAGGTCTATCTGACTGCAAAGCTCTTCCCCATGGTGCTCCACTGTTTCCACTTATGTATGACTTTACCACCTTTATGTATCAAGTGTAATGACGATTTTAATTTAAAGTACCTGGGAGCTTCAATTGCTATTAAATCTGACCAATTTTAGAGCAATTTTTTGATGATAAATCTCTAGGCTCTAATTTAAGTGGAATTCAACACTGAGTCAAATGTGTTTATACTTGAAATATATAAAGAAGCTCAAAGTTTTGAACTAACACTCATTCCTACTTTTTCTTGCATATTATAATATCAGTAAAACTGGAAAGGAAGAACTATGATTTCTTCCTCAAAAATAGGAAGAGTTATGACCAGGTGGTGATAAAGGTGAAGTGTGTTCTGATGGACTATAGCATGTTTTTCAGTTCCAAAATGTTTTTCTTGTCCTTAGTTGTAATATGTGGTATCTTTAGATCTGACTTTCAAGTTTAGGAAGTAACAATAGTTTGGGGAATGTAATATGTCTCTATATGCTGCATTTTAAATTATTCTTGAAATTTTGGAACACATTTTCATACCAGGGGCAACTTTGTTAACAAATTGTTTCCCATGAGCTTGCTGGTAGAAAACAAACTTTTTGGTACTGTTATATGTGACAGATCTAGCAGGAGAATGATTGTAGTCTTCTCTTTTTTTCTTAAATGAAAAGGAGGAATGGAAGTAAGGAGGAAATAAATTGCTAACTCTGATGGAACCAGTAACAAATTATACTCTGTGGTCTGTTGTATTAGAATAAGTAATTTATTAAGTGGACCAGAGTAATGTAATATAACATGCATCATTTTATACCTGATAGTAACTGATTCCTTAAGTATACTTGAAGTTTCAGTTAGGAAAAAACAATTGTCCAGTTGTTTTCTTGAATTTATTAAACCCAATGAAAAATGACATTTTGAAGAAAATTATCTCCCCAAATCATAACATCCAACAATTCTTGAATGAGATCCAGTTTGTCCATTTCTTAAAATAAGTCTATAACCTAGTGTGCTTTAGGGCCTCCTGCTACCTTAGTTGGCACATATTCAAGAAAAGGAATTCATTTCAGTAGTAACGTAAATAAACATCATTAGAAAGAAATTTACTGGAGACATGAATGCAATGTAATGTGATTTTAAAATTATTTCTGCCATTAATTCCATCCATTAGTGTGAATAATTGAGTTGGTTTTACAGTGAAGTACCTTGTGAGTCATACTTAAGGGTTTTGAAGAGACTGAAGTTTTTTCTGGCTTACATTCAATTATGTTTTCATTATAGATTTGCTATCACATGAAAAGGAGCCAGTGAACACTTTTGTACTTATTCCTTGCTATTTTAAAAATAATTTGATTATTGATTTGTATTTCTAGCATTGCTTTTTGAACCTTTGTGCTCTCATTCTTTCTAGTCCATTTTAAAAATCACTGGATAGTTGAGGATAGCAGCTGATCAAAACAGGCCTTTATCATGGTCTTTTAGTTTTTCTATAGGAGGAAGGCCAAACTTTGGCTCTAGATGCTTGTTATTTTAAGGATGTCTTCTAAATGTACAGTGGCTAAAGTTATCCTGCAGGCAGTAATTTTGAGTTTAAGATGGCTGTATTTAACTTTGGGGGAGAATACTGGAAAAACAAAAAAGCAGTCACCTTTGGGTGGTGGTTCTTACGATGTTCATTTTTAGAGCAAACCCTGGAGCTGTATCTCTTACCTGGTCTCTTTCCTCTCTACCCTATATCTTTGCATTATGTTATTTAATACTCTTAAAAAAAAAGTCATGTAGCATTAAAAACAAAGTACTATGGACAAAGTGATAAGTATGTTTTCTTAAACCTTTCTTTTCTAACTACAGGAACTTTTAAGCTTACAATAGAATTCACTGAAGAATATCCAAATAAGCCACCTACGGTTAGATTTGTCTCTAAGATGTTTCATCCAAATGGCAAGTATCACTTTTAATATAGTATTTTAAACTACTACACTGCTTATTTTGGAGATATTCCACATTTCCTATTTATTTGTCTGTAGTACCTGAGTGTTTGGGCCTCTTGCTCTTTCCTGAAAGCTGAACTTGTTCATGGTGGTCTGTTACTGTCTTGGTCTGCAGTCCGAGAACTGAAGCAGTGAAGGGACTTTGCCTTTGTGGGAGTCTCAAAGCCTCCTGGTTTTGATGATTTTATCATTTACTTATTAAACAAAAATAAGGATGCTCTTGAGGCTTCCTTTTAATGTAAGGCCAGATTGGGGTAGTTTTGTGTTGTAATTATTTTCACTAGCATTTAGAACAATAGTTTTCAGCTTTGGATGCAGACAAGCACTAGCACAGAACATCTAAAAGATACAGATGCCCTGGCCCCACTCCAGGCCTACTGACTGTCAGAGGCTGTGGTTGCGGCCCAGGTGTAGAGTAGAGTGGAAAAGTGCCACAGGTGATTCTAACTTACCAAATTGCTTTTTCGCTCTCTCTCTAGTAGTAGACCTACAACAGCTTGCCTTTTATTCAGGTTAATCAAGTATTTTCCAGGGTATCAGATCTTTTTATCTACATGCCAAAATGAAACCTTGTGAACTCTGAGCTATCTTCTGTTATTTCAGATAGGAGATAGAGTTTACAGATTTGGTGGAATGAATTTCCCAAAGTCTATGGATGACTCAGGACCCTGTTAGAAATGTGTGTGTTTTCCTGGATAGTAGGGCTATCTTTTCAGAAGAACAAGAACTAAGTATCTTCCAGTTTTATGCCAATTACATTTGACATTCTTCAATCATCCTGATGGTTTCACTAGTAATGATTATGACTCTTCTTTTAGGAAGGTAACTGAGAAGCAGCTTAGGAATCTTTTTAAGCCTCAAAAGCAGTGTTCTTGACTATACTTGTGTTGACTGTGATGTTAAAACCTTAATGGTTTTATTATGTTTAACATACCTACTTCTATGCTCTTAAGTCTATGCAGATGGTAGTATATGTCTGGACATACTTCAGAACCGTTGGAGTCCAACCTATGATGTGTCTTCCATTTTAACATCCATACAGGTGAATTTTCCTCAATGTGACTGTGGCCTTTGATATGTTTATATTAGCAATTGAATTGTTTTTGAAGTCGTAAGTGAAAGGTAGGTCATTAAGACCTAAGCCACCAGAAAACATATTTATTTGCCTAGCTACTAGCAGATTAATGTAACTCTGGGTTATTATGCTAAGAGAGCAAATGTAGCTGCTGCTTAGGACAACTCAAGTGAGTGCTTTGAATATACATATAGTTTTATTTTTTGCATTGAGGAACTGACCTTTTACAAATTGTCTCTATAGTCTCTATTGGATGAACCCAATCCCAATAGTCCAGCAAACAGCCAGGCTGCTCAGCTGTACCAGGAGAACAAACGGGAATATGAAAAACGTGTTTCTGCGATAGTAGAACAGAGCTGGCGTGACTGTTGACCCGGGTGCAGGAAAAGCAGCAGCTGGTCATAAGAAAAATATATATTGATGTGTTTGTCACCTTCCTATTCTTCAGTGTCATTACATTTACTTTATTAAAAGCAAAATAGCTGTTGTGCTGTTTCCATCTTCCCTTGCCAAGGTTTTCCTACCCCTTCTACCCTCTCCTTAAACATCAGAAAACACCCTCTATGAGATCAAATGTACTGTACCTGGGTTACGTGCAAAAATTACTAATGCTTAATTCCTTTTCTGTTGTATCTCATTTCCAGTTGTAGGGCAGTATTGTGTTACTGTACTGTACACTAAGCTTTTTAAATGAATTGTTTTACAAGTGGTGCTTATGCATAGCTTGATGACCAGAATGTTATTTTTAACAGAATGATTGCTGAAGTGTTTCATCCTGGCTGGTCCTTCACTTGTGTTGGATTTAGAAGTGAATTTTTGGAATAAGGCCTATGGAAAACAGGAGAACAAATTCATATAAACATCCATTTTGAAAGAGCAGTGGAAGCTAAAAATGCTATGCTACTAAGATCTAACCAACACAGCTTACAAGACATTTTTTACTGGTAGGAAGGAGAATGAGAAAGGACTCAGCCAAAGGAGTGCATCAGTTGTAACTGACACATCCTTTCCTTGCAAGGTATTCACTGGACACAGCCATGCTAAGTTTCAGAATACTGAAGTCGTCTCTGGGTTTTCAATTTTTAAAGAGGTGTGGGAGCAGAGGAATGGAAACAATCAGTTTTTGACCTAGGGAGGGTTGGAAAATCCTTTAATCTTTTTAAAGGAGCAGTGCTACCCTAGATTAACAAATTTATAATCCCCCATCATGTTTTAGAGTTTTAATTAATCCGAGGAAGGGAACATATCTATAGCAAACTATTTTCCACTCAAATCCTCAGTTAAAGCTGCATGCTTTAGTTTCTTCCTCCCTTTCAGTATTATAAGAACCTTAAAGTCAAAGTTTGCAATCTTTCTTTGGATATTTATACTTTTAGATAGACAATACCTTTAAGTAGCAGTGTGGGACAAGGCTTGTAAATGTTTTTGTCTAATGTTCCATTGTTACCTTTTGTGCATTTATCACTCTTCTAAATCTAACTTTGCACAAGTAACCCATGTAAAAAATGTACATTTTTCAAAACTTGTAAATAAAAATAACCTTAAAATTTTGTAGTCAAGGTATAATTATATTTTAGCTCAATATGAACTTTTAGTATTAATTTGTGGGACTCTCATATCTACTCATTCCCCATCTTAAAACAAAAATTATGGTAGAAGCAAAAAATATAGATTCTGGGAGAGGGAGAAGAGTAGATACTGCTGGAGAGGACCTTTTTTTTCCTTTTCAGTCATAGCGTTTAATGCTTTTTAAAACATTCTAATCGACTGTAAAGCTACTAAATAAAGTTACTTCAGCACATATTATAGCCATTCAAGAGAATGAAATTGTGGTAAGGGGGAACAATTAACCTGGAGATTTACCAGCACTCTCAGAGAACCAAGCTCTAATCAGATGTTTCACCTCTTAAAAAAGCCCGAACTTAAAAAACAAACAGTGCCAAACTCCTATAAAAGATTTTAAGTAAGTCCCATGTAAAGTCTGGGGGTACAGGTATCCTCAGTGTAACCTTGTTTAAACAAAACTCTGCTTTCTTCTGAGGAGCAACCTATCTCATTTTAAGGTGACAAGGACAGTGACTTTGGGGAAACACTTCTTTACTTGGGGAGGGGGGCGGTGCTAAATGAAATTAAGTCCTTAGTGTACGAACCCACTCATCTTTTAAGACATGGCACTTAAAGAAGCCTCAAGATTCTACACTGAACCACATGAATGGGTTAGTTTCACCTAGCAGCAACATCCTTAAATGTGCTTAATACTTTCACTTAAGTCCATTTCTGCTTCAAAGTAGAACCACATTAAATTGGTCTTTATTTGGTAGGTTAGCTTTACATAATTTTTTTCACCCTACTGTGGCTGGGTACCTTAAATATTGACAGTTAATCATACTTAAAAAGATTAAGGTGAGATTGGGAATGTGCAAATTTATTATTTTTTTCTTTTGTACACCTCCTGAGAAACACTATTCCCAATCTCTTTCACGGGATAATCCTTTTAAAACCTTACAGTAGTCAACAAGCTGACCTCCAAAGCAACATAGCCATGGTCAAAGGCACCACAAACCATTCATTCCAAAGTTTAATGCTAATTTGCCTTTTCCTTTACAATTTTTTGAAACAAATGCCACAGGATGCCTCTGCATATTCATAATTTATAACAATAATTACATAAAACAGATTTGCAAGGTCCCCTTTCAAATGGCAGATTTGAACTTCAATCTTCAATTCTGCACTTGCTGGTGTGGAGAAGAGGGTCTGATGAAGAACCAAAGTTGTAATTAAGAGTCCTTTATTTAGGAACCATCTCTAGCTTCAGGAGTTACTCATAGCAAAGTGAATACGCTGTATACTATTTAAAAAAGAGTCCCAACAGAATGCATGAAATTTCCATTCATTTTGTAATCAAAGGGGAGGGAAAAAATCTAAAAAGATCTGTGAGCCTCAATGCTATATATATATATATATATATATATATATATATATATATATATATATATATATATATATATAAGGCAGAGTTAGTTCTTCAGTGTAATATACTTAAGTAATTCAAATAAAACTTGAAACTGCTCATGTACCTGTGCAGGTTTGATGGCAAGGTTACTGGCTTAAAATGACTGCTGTTTCAAAGAAAGGGAAAATACGGGAACCAACAAAAAGGGTACAAAGTAGGACAGCAAGGTTGTTAGCAGTTCATTCTTGCCAAACCCATTTCTCAACATATTTTATTCTCAAGCAGAGTTAAGTGACTTCACCCTAATGCCACATCAATACTGAGGCTGATCTAAGAAGTTAGGAAATCTAAGCCTGGAAATCGAGAACCAGACATATACTTGGCCCAATTATTTGGGAGCCTTAACTGTAACTACATTATTCTGTTCGGTTGAACCTATTAGATAAACCAAATTTATGTAACATTTCCCTACTCCACTGACCCTAAATCATTTTGGGAGGAGGAAAGAAATGTGAAGAGAGAAATGAGATTTCATACCAAAGCCACTCTTACTCAAGAGACTTGAAGGCTGGCTTTTCTAATGCATTAATTGAATCATAGCTTCTCAAAGTTGGGATGAGCCTTGTATGTTAAAAAAAATCCTATAAAATCTATAAACATTTTAGCTTAGTTTCCTTTGTCATTGTTAAAATATTAAGTGCCAAAATAAAATACACACCTCATTTCTCTTCCTACCAACACTAGGAAAGGCCACACACTGTAGGAAGAAAAAGTTAGTGGAAAGCAAATATCACAAACTGTGTTAATCACTGTAAATCACTAAAAGTTACAGAGATCCAGGTATAAAAGTTAATCCCTTTACATTTTAAACATCAATTTAACTACAATGCCCAGCTTCTTAAAGTAAAATATAAAAAAGGGGAAAGCAAATTGTTCATTGTTCATTACATGTCAAGTGTGGTGCTAAATGCTTTAAGACACTGCAAACAACCTAATTGTTCTAAATATCAATTCATTAGAGGTGTTTAACTATCAATATTAATATTCATCTCTATTTATATTTGATTTATCTGTGATACAAAACCAAAATCATGTAAAAGCAAACAGCCTGGGATTTGGTTGCAGCCAGCATGTTGGTCCATAGGAAAAACGTGATGGGTGGCTGACTGGCCGTTCCCATCTGCTAAGTCATCATGTCCATCCACATGTGCTCTGATGTTGAAATATTTTGTGCAAACACCACTTCCCCTCTCCAAAGGCCCAAAGTGTCACTACTAGGCTGCTGCTCAGAAATAAGCACACTACCATTTTGATCAACTTTGGCTCCTTTTTATTCAGGAAGCATACACTAAGTCTTTTTATACGTTTTTTTTTACATTCCAGAAATAAGCAAAAATAGCAGTTTTAAATATGTTACAAAGTTGGCTTTTTGGGCTAAATAAGTTTTCTGAGAGAGGGACCAGCCAACTGACCTTTTCATCAAAGCACCAGTGTATGCTCAGTCTTTTACCAAGCTCCACCACAGCTGTGGCTGCCTTGGATGTGCTGTACATCCAAACCATGTGAAAGCTATAATGGAGAGTTGCTGTGAGTCTCTCTGCAAGGCACCAAGAACAGACAGTTCCAGCTTCCTTTCTTCAGATTGAATCAAAGTTTGGGAAACTTTTCAATTGCTCTCTCAAACAGTGCTCTCTCAGCATGAAGACTAGAATTTGTTAAAACTCATATATCACAAGATACAGTAAATCACTTCCAATATTCTGGAAACCACATGGTAGAAGTTATAAATAAATGAACACTAAAATTACTTTAAGAAAGTTTTACATCATTTAGTTGGTAAGGACATTTACACGTACAGCACAATTTACTGTTAAACATTCTATAACTGGCTTCACAGAAAGATGAAAATAGATAATACAAAATGATCTGACATTTTCAGTTAAGTCTGGAATTAAGATTGTAGTTTTATTGTAGTCAGTATCAACTTTATATATTGTTGCAGATTGCTGTGATATGCCCTTTAAAATGGGAATTTCTTTTTGGGGTGAAATTCCATTTAGATATATGTTCTTGCTTTGTACAAACTACTAAAATCTGAGGGACACAGCAATATCAAAGACACAAACAGTAACTGCACAATATCATCTGCTGGATTAACCTAATACAAGTGGACAGGATTCTTCAGGTTCCAATATCTAATAAAGCACTATATGAAATGAACAAGGTGAAACATCTTATGAATGAATATACTCTGCAACCAGAACATGTATTATTTCTTTAATTCACAATCTGCCTCATTGGGCATTTACAAAACAAGTTAGTAAGGTCTCAATTTGCTTGAGGCATCACAAGCTCATAATGCCCCACTTGGCCTTCCTGTTTGAGCTGATCTAGTAAGTCTTCCTTCCGTCTTTTTCTACCCACCACCAGGTACCTATCATGGCCGACCCCATGAGACTTACTCTTAAGACCATACTTCTGGGCAATCTGATGTATTTGCTTCCGCTCATCATTAGTCAGCTCTGTAGAGAAAGTTAAATCCGTGTGGCTCTCGGAGCGGGCATAGTTTCTGATGATCTGTTCAATATCTCTCTTGGCAATTTTATTTACCCTCTCTACATCAAGACCGAGCCCTTCCCGCTTATGCTGCTCTTTGACAGAGATTGGCTCCCGAATGCCCTCGCCAGACTTACCTAAACCCCCACCCGTCCAACCCATCTTTCTCAGCAGCTGATTTCCAATGTTATCTTCTTTGATTTGTTGTTTATAAGCCTCCTCTGCTGAGCGGCCCTGAATTTCATTTCTTGAAATCACATCTTCAATAGCTCCTTTCTTCAAGTTGTTAATGACAGTCGGCTGGGTCTTTTTGAGGGTTTTCACAGCTTCCCCAGCAGCTTCATATTTGACAGTTTTCTTCACTCCAACTGCTTCTGCAATTACTTCACTCTCTAGAATTACCTTACATTTCCATCGGAGGCCTGTCATTCTTTCATACACATATTCAACTGTCATTCGGTTAAACTGAGCTGTGTCGTTCAGCGTGCACACAGGATTCGAAGAATTCTCGTAAACTACGAGATCCTTTATATCTTTCTTCTTTCCAGATCCCCTGGGTGAAGAGCCTGTTTGGCATTGTGAACTTTTGACTGATGGGTAAGTGGGTTGTGTTTTTTGAAGGATTTTCAAAGCCTCATCAGCAGCTGCATGTTTACTTGTTTTTTTGGTTCCATAACCTTCAGCTAAGCAGTGGTCTTGCAAAAACACTCGACAACGCCATGTACGATTTGGCATCATCTCATATTTGTATTCAACAGACATTTTGTTGTATGAGGCAGAATTGTTAAGGATACCAATTGCATCGTTTGCATTTTCCGTAAGGATAAAATTGGTCCAGTGTTTGGCGGAAGCATTAAAAATCGGCTGCCCAGAAGCATCTTTAGCCAGCACCACCAGCTCTTCTGGTGGTTTCAGAGCCGGAGGAAATTCATATGAAGGCATGCCAACCTGACATACCACAAGGTCCTCTCCAATCGTGTGCTTGAATTTCCGTCGGACAACCCTAACTTCAATACGTTTCTGCAAGAGTTTCACAGCTAGCTCAGTAGCTCGATCCCTGGACCCATTCTTGCTGCCAGCATAACCTGTAGTTAAGTAGATATTTTGACATCTAACTTCACAAGCATAACCATCTGTTAGAAGTTTCTTATTTTTGGGGATGTCAGCAGGAGAGATTTCTTTTAAAGGAGCGTATATATATTCAGGATTTGTCTTACATGCCTGAATACAACGAGTTAACATGTATGTATAATTAATTTTATCAGATCCAGAAGTCATCTCTGGATTAGAAAGGTTCTTCCAGATAGTTGCTGTTAATTTTTCAATAAAATACTGCTTCTCAGCCACCACTGACTCAGGAAATGTCTGTGATGGTGAAGGCTCAGGAGCTGACTGAGAGTTTGCCTGCTGTGATGTGCTGCTGGGGGCAGGGTTCCCACTGTCAAAATACATGTTGGCTGTTACAGGCTGGTCTTTTGTGAAAATAAATCCTGACGAATCACAGTACTGAGAATTCCCATCTTGTATACTGAAAGAGTCTTGAGTATAATCTTGGTAGATGTCTCTTGGCATGCTGGCAAAATGTGTTTGTTCATTTGCCTCTTTTGTTTGAGGGCCATAAGGATCTTCCTGTCTTTCATCTTTTGAACTACTAGCTACAAAATGTACAGGCTCAAAACGAGGTCTCACATGGCATTTGGAACCGGCTTGCTTTTTAGGAGGATTTTGACCTATAGAATGAGTGAAATTTACAATTCATTAAAAAGGGAATATTTCAAAAGAACCAAGCAGGAAAATAGTACCAACCATATTATTTTTGCAAGCTGTATTGTTGGTACAAGATACTTCCCATCACAAAAAACTTCAGGTCATTTAGGTGAAGGGACTCAAATATCAATGGAAGATTCCAGCATAAGGAGGGTTGCTCCCTGTCCTTCCACATGTAGGGGAAGAGACTTGATAGAAAATATGTCACTGACTCAAGTATGCAGGTCACCACCACGCATGACTGATAGATGCTTCTGCATCTAATGAGTTAAAGCAAGGTGAAGTGTACTGAGTAAGAAGTGGTTCCACTACATCTCATACCACCTGTGCTGAACAGCTCCCTTCTTAAGGACTACAAATGGAACAGATGGCTCTAATGCAACAGAGGAGATGACCACAGGCATTTACAAAGCTTTTTTTCTCTTTTGTATCAAAAGTGAGTGATTCTGTGATGGTGCTTTACATGGTTGTGACTAAAAAATCAAATAAAAACAATTGTCAAAAGATGCCAAAGGTTTTCAACTCCAAAATCTTAGTTCTGACCTATTCTACACAAAAAGGTATCTGCTGTATTTTATTTCTAGAACAAACAACAGCTGGAAACTAATGATTTATGATGGGTATCAAATTTAAAGCTATGGAAGAACCCTCAGTTGAGGCTATACCAGACACTAGAGCTTTCTCCCTTTTACACTGTTTAGTAGAAAGCTGGTCCATCTTGGACCCATCCAACAGCATTTAGTTACTTAGATGCTCAAATGATCAGAGTATAAGGTTGTTCTATTTAGAGGGAGGTTCCATGGCATGGACTTCAAGGATAGCATTAGAATGTGAGTTCAGTATTCTTAGTTTTCAGTTCTATTTATCATCCTCAAAAAAAAAAAAAAAACTATCCATAACTAAAAGTTAAAACTCTTTTACATCTGTGTAAGATCCAATGTTACCAATGTTGTTTAAAATCATACACCACACTCAGATCTTTTAAGAAAAAGCCACACTTTCTCTTTAAACCCCACCTTCCAGAAACAAGTATACTCACCATCACATGTTGAGAGGTGACGTTTTTGACCTTTGGAAGGTTTGGACAGCATCAAGTCATATGATGGCATCTCCCCAATATCAATACCTTCAGCCATTTGGAGAATTTTTTCCATCAAGCGTGGGCTGTACCTATTTAAATTAATATAATCTACAGTTAAAACAGATAAGAATGCAGTTTTTGAAAAAGCTTCTAAATGAGCCACCTTATAGTTACTCCCACAGGACTTTATCAACAGAGTATCTTGGCTATAAAACTGGAGAATCTACCCTAAAATACTTACCTATCAAATGAGTAATTATGTTACTGTCATTAGAAGACATACAAACATAAAAATCAAGAAGTTTAAGTGAAGATCTTATCTTTAATTTGAATTGAAAGTAGCCATACAAACTTATAATTTGTTTTTCTCTATCATATATGTATATTATATATAAATAATTATATTAATATACTTATAGAAGTATTAAGAATGTTAAGAGCTACTGGGTTGTTAACATCCAGATTTTGGTTTCTATTATTTCCCACAAAAAGGAATCAGGGTCCTGAGAGACATGGTTGGATCCAAGTCTGGGGAAAGAAATGTACAAGGTGCACCTGGGAGATATTTTTGTGCCTGGAAACAAGGAAGCTATCAAAGACCTCAGGGGTTGTGTCAAATGGACTCAGAAGCCAGTCTGAATAGATTTCTACTGGCAAAGTGAGCCACCTTGAGTATCAACAAGAACAATAACCAAAGTGGACTGAGATACATCAAATAAGTTAACACTCCATTAGTTCATAATGATAGTTACAAACTCATTATTGATTACCTTTGGAGGATGGCAGGGAATCAACTCATTATTCAAAAAACAGGTAATATTAAAGGAAGAAACCAAGCACTCATCCAGCATTTTCCTGTACAAAATGTACCTCAGAGCAGCTAAAGAGTTGATAAGGAAAATCTCTTTTATAGAAGTATTCCAGCTAATAAATGAAGGAATGATAGACTACTGCCATTCTGCAACCCATAATGCAGCAATAAATGATCATCAATGGCTGCTGAAGCTATCAAGTGAAAAGTTGATGGGAAAGAACCCAGAAATAGACCCACACAGACATACTCAACCATTGACAAAGTTGCAAAAGCAATTCAATGGCAGGACAGCCTTTTTCAACAAATGGTGCTGGAGCAAGTGGGCATCCATAGGCCAAACAACCAACCAACCTCAACCTCACACCTTACAGAAAAATTAACCTGAAATGCATCACAAACTTATATGTAAAATGCAAAACTAAGAAGCTTTTATTTAAAAAAAGAACAGGAGAAAACCTTCAAGATCTAGGGCTAGGCAAAGAGTTCTTACACTTGATGCCAAAAGCATGATCCATAAAAGCAAAAATTAATAAAATAGATGCCATCAAAATTAAAAACTTTTGTTCTCAAAAGACCTTGTGAAGATGAAAAGACAAGCTACAGACAAGAACAAAAGATATGAACAGAACATTTCACCAAAGAGGATACACAGATTGCAAATAAGCACACAAAAAGATGTTCAACATCGTAAGTCAACAGAGAAATGCAGTTTAAAACCACAATGAGATATCACTACATACCTCTCAGAATGGCTAAAGTGAAGAATAGTGACAACACCAAATGCTTACAAGGATGTAGAGAAACTGGGTCACTTACACGTTGCCAGTGGGAATGTAAAATGGTATAGCCACTCTGGAAACAACTTGGAAGTTTCTCATAAAATTAAATGTGCAATTACCACACAACCTTGCAACTGCACTTCTGGGCATTTAGCTCAGAGAAATAAAAACTTATATTCACACAAAAACCTGTACACAAATGTTCATAACAGCTTTATTTGTAATAGACAAAAACTGCAATCAGCCCAGATGTCCTTCAACAGGTGGCTAAACTCTGGTACTATATACACCATGGAACACTTCTCAGCAATAAAAAGGAATAAACTATGATACAATATTGTGTACGAATGGGAAGGAGAGGATGTAGTTATAAAGGGGCAACGTGAGGGATTCTTGTACTGGAACTTCAATATCTTGATTGTGGTAGTGGATACACAAATCTACACATTTGATAAACTGTATAGAATACATACACACACACACACACACACACACGAGTACTACTAAAACTAGGGGAAACTGCGTATTATCAATGGATTGTAACAATGTTATTATCTTGGTTGTGATATTATACAATAACTTTGCAAAATGTTGTCACTGGAGGAATCTATAATTATCGCAATAAAAATTTCAATTAAAAAAAGTTGGTGGGGAACTTATAATCTTATCACTAAAAATGGACATGTGTCCCTGATGTGATATGATAGGATAGAGATCTATAAGGTGTTCCTGCCCACCAAATAATTGAACCCAAACTTAATCAAGCCCCTAACTCCTAGAAACACATTAAACACCACAAGAACATAGCCAGCCAAATCCAGAATGAAGGAAACACTATGTGACAACCCAATTTCTTCATCAAATAAACAGCATGAAAATAAAAGGAGAAGGGAACAATTATAGGTTATAGGAGACAGGTCAACAAAATATAATGTGAATCAAACAAACCAACTGCAAAAAGACATCCTGAGACAAATGGAGAAAGCTGAACATGGTGTAGGCATTGGATGATTTTAAGAAATTATTGTTAATTTTGTTGATTATAAATAATGGTATTATGACTCTATTTTTAAAAATTCTTACTGGTACAGACATATACTGAGGTATTTGCAGGACAAATGATGTCAAGATTTCCTTTTTTTTTAAGTGATGCTTTTTTTTCTGGTTGAAAAATTTAAATTTTTTTTTCTTTTTTAAGTGATACTTTCTTTTTTTTAAAAAAATTGCGGGGTAATTAGGTTTATTTATTTTATTTATTTATCTCTTGGTAGAGGTACTGGGGATTGAATCCAGGACCTTGTGCACACTAAGCAGGCACTCTACCACTAAGCTACACCCTCCTCCACAAGATTTTCTTTAATATACTCCAGACTACCTCCCACAAAAAACTAGGGGCAGAATAAATTAATGAGAAAGGTAGCATGACAGACTGTTGATAATTGCTGAAGTTGGGTGACGGCACATGGGTGTTCAGTAAACTCTTCTACTTTTCTGTGTATTTGATTTTTCCATAATAAAAAGCTTTAAAATACACAATTTTAAAAAGTGCCCCTTATGAAGTAGATTGGCTGCTTGATAGAATATCAATTTCCTTCAGAGAAACAAAAATATGAGCTCAAGTGAAGTTTTGATTATCATGGGGATCTACTCACCCTTCCTACCTTCAGAGCCTTTCTCGGCCTATAACAAAAAAAGACTCTGGGTGGCTTTTGGGACGAAAGTTCTAAAAATGAGTAACTGTCACACCTCTTAGTGAATGGGTTCTGAACTTGGAGGATAATATTTTCCATTTTCAGCACGATAGAAGCATGATAGTTTCCACACCTATCAGATGTCTTTCCTTGCAAAACAGAGAAGTCAAGACATGGTGGCCTTCATGACAGATCACCTGGAAGCTAGCCCAGTTGTAACCCACACTTCCTGCTGATAATTGCTGCTGCCAACACCAGTATTTAAATGCCAAGAGTACTTTTATTTTCATTTACTCTTATCTAAACATTGAAAAGTACAGCCTAAAATGTCACACTTTCTATCACTTCCATTCAGATCTGGGAGTCCAGTTTCCAAGGTATGAGATGAAAACAACAGATTATGAAAATGAGATGAAGTCTTAAATCTCAAACTGGTAGTGCCACTTTTGCTACCAAAATTGGTACGACAACCATGCCACTCACCTTGAATTGTGGTCAGAATTCTCCAGACCTTCAATTATAGCCTGATCCCAAATATGGTGAACAACTTTTAATGATAAGAGCTGCCACAAATTGTGTACCCATAACGTGCGCAGCATGTGCCACCCCCCACCATGACTATCTTTCAGTATAGGTTTACTATACCCATTTTACAGATGTAGAATTTAAGATTCACAGAGGTTAAGGGTCAAACTCATGATTACACTGCTAGTAAGTAGCTCTGCTATTTTCCTGATTGCAAAGCTTAAATTTTTTAACAGCTTTATTGAGATATCACTGTCATATAAAAAAGTGTATTATATATTTAAAACGTGCAACTTGATACTGTTGTGAAGTCCAAACTCACTCTGATCACTGTATGAAAAGCCAATAAATTAGGAGATGAGGTGTTGGGCATGTGGGCCATACAGTGTGCTCGAACACCGCATCCGGGGCCCACTTCATTCATGCTCACTTTTCTCTCAGGTTTCTTCCAGTGTTAGTAATGATTATACCTACTTACTGTTCCCTATTCATTACATCTGCCACAAAATTCAACATCACCCATAGGCTATAAAAATAAACTTTTGTGGAGGTTGCCAACACAGTCATCTTCTCAGTCCTTTAATAGAAAGTCATAATACCGAAGAAGCCCAACCAGCTCAAACAATAATGAAAAAGACTATATAGTGCCTAACACTTGACTATTCAAAGAACAATGCAAATATTAATCTTTTTTATGAGTCTCTATTTTTTATTGCAGTATAGTCAGTTTACAATGTTGTGTCAATTTCCAGTGTACAGCTGCAAATATTCATCTTTGCATCAATCTTTAATACAAAGACCACTAGGATTTTAGCCTCATTTCTAAAATTCTCCAGAGAGTAGCTTTCCAGGGATAAAGAAGTGTTTCCACAAATTTGATATAAGCCAAGGCAGTAAAGCTTTCATTACAGTTCTCCATAGTATATTTTTTTGTAGTAGAATTAAAACACCTTTACTCCAGACACTTTAGAGAATCCACCAAGAAAAGCACCTACAAACCCAACCACTGATAACTTCATTAACAATTAATATTTGGGGGTTTACTTTTTATTCCTTTTCCTATGCTTTCCATACCACCTCCCTCCTAAAAAAAATACTAACAGGTTATCTATATTGTTTTGTAATCTGCTGGGGGTTTTGTTGTTGTTTTTCTTAATTTACTATGTCATAAGCTTTTTCTCCATGTCATTACCACATGAGTTTTAATGGCTGTGTAGTTTCTATCTTATGGGAGACCATGATGTAAAGTACTATTATGGCAAGTCTAATATAGTAACTTTAAGATACATGTATATTATATAGTTAAGTCTGTTAATTCACCCATTTGGTTATAAATGCTTAAAAGAAAACCAAAAGGCCCAGCAGGTCTTTAAGGTTTTCAAAGGTAGCTTATTATGTACCAAGCTTTTGGAAATCAGGATGCTATTAAACTGTCCCATGATACCTAGCATACAATAAGATGAGTTCTAATGGACAAAGACATCTGACCTTGTGAATTTTACATTCTTGAACAAAGACAGGCACATTTAGATGCATACTTATAATACACAATGACACCTGACATTTAATAAACATTCAGTTTTAGATGCTTTTGAAACATTTTAAAATTTATTAAACTGCTCTCCTAGGTCCTAATAAAAAAAAGCTTAGGTTTAAAAACTAAGCAAAGATTAAGATTTCCAAGTATAAAATTATTTACACACAACTATTCATAAACTCCTAACATCATAAGTGAATACCATACAACCAAGATTATTGATTCATCTTTCAAAAGCTCCCACTCATACTTCATTAGCTGGTGACTGATGCAGTCTACCTACTAAGTGTAAAGTTGGTTTCACAACATGAGCCCAGCCAGCATCTACCTTCCAAACACCAGTCTCATATCAACAAGGAAGAGACAAATAATCAAGGTGGCAAAGCCAGTTTCATTTTAGGATATATTTTCTCTATTAATTAGTATCTCATCAAAGGTCAATAGGCCAGGTTTTCCGTTTCTAATACCATTGATGAAGAATGATTTGAAAACTGAATGCTCCAGTTAAACAAACATTCTGCTATATTAAAAATATATATACATTATCGGCAATTTCAAGTAAAGATTGCACAGCTCCCTCAGCATTCATATGAATGATTATGCTATAGGTGTAGTTGATCAGAAGACTGTACTAACTTTTCATTAGCCACAAGATATATCTTAGAAATTGCCTGCAGAAAACAATCTTGACAGGTTGTTTACTTTTATGAAACAGGAAAAAAAGTGAAGAGAAATAATTTCAGCTTTTTGAGCTTCCTGGTTGCCTGGACTATGAGGATTAAAAAAATGGTCAAAAAGCAGATTGGAAAACATTGTTTTATTTTATCCTATAAGGTAATGGTTATATAGCCCCTGGATCAGCATTTCCTGATCACCGGTATTGCCTGGAACTTGTTAGAAAAGCAAATTCTGGAGTTCTACCTCACACCTATAGAATCAGAAACCGTGGGGGTGGAGCCCAGCAATCTGTGTTTTGACAAGCCTAATATGTGATTCTGATGCTTACTTAAATCTGAGAAACACAGAGTCAGGAAGATATTCAAACAAGTTCAGTGAAAATCACCACTATCACCAAAAGGAATGAAACATGGTTTGCCTCCCTGCACATTTGAGCTCCTCCTGGCCTGGTCTTATTTATAATCAAGCAGTTTTCAAATATATCCTTGAGCTAGGAGTTATTTCAGCCCCAGCTAAATCAGAACACAGAAAAGTCCTGCGAGTGGGAAACAAAGTACAGAGTTCCCTTCTTGCTACTATTTACAATCTGTTCTAAAAGTTAAGGGACAAACTTTGAACAACAAATTGATAATTTGAGTTTAGAATGGGCTGTGTCACCATGTATTCTGCAGTTCCCTTGTGAGAAAAGAAGAGTCTTCTGTCACAGAAGAATAGACCAGAAAACAAGAGCTCTGCCAACATCAACATTGACAAGTATTGGAATATAGATTTTATCCACCTGAAGACAACTAACATAAAGCCTGCTTAAAGTGGAAGACTGCACTTGGCCCCTAGCTTCCAAGATTCTTTATTGTCCCTTCCTTTTCTCTTACATGGAGGTTATCAGATATAATGCAAACATCACTCTTCATTTAAGCTAGTTGATAATGCTATAGCAATTCTTGAATTGACTGAATAACTGCAATGTAACATGACAAGTGCATGCACACATACACAATGCCCTGGATGCCTGAGCTTTTAACACCAACTACCACTGGCTTGTGTTTTTTAATGCCCTTGTTATGCACAAGGCTGCTGTTTTTGGAATGAAATCCTGAGGTATATATAATGATGTGGTTTGTGTCTGTTACTTGCTTCACTCCTGGTCCGTCCTTCCCAAACACAGCAGCTGTCTCAGTGGGAAGAGCATCAGAAGACCTGGGTCCTGGCCCCAACTGCGGGACTTTGGAAAAGTCACTTAACTTCTTGGCCTCCATTGATTCAGCTGTAAAAATGAGACACCACCCAATTCCCAAGGTTGTTGTATTAAGTGAGAGACATAAATATTTTAAGTATTTTGTACATTACAAAGCTATATTCATCTGTTTACTCCACACATATTTCCTGAGTGGCTGTTATGAAGAAGGCACTCTTCTAGGCACTGAAGATAAAGGCAGGAACAAGAAGCAAAAGCCCTTCCCCCATTCTAGTGGGAAAGTAAGATTTATCATTAACACAAAGGAGAGTTATTCTCCTTCCCCATGTAACTCTTTTTTTTAAGGGTTCAGATTCCCCCATGGCCTTCTTAAGATTAAGGAGACCTATGATTACAGGATAAAGGTACCTTTTCAACTGCCAGAACAATATCGTTAAGTGAAGGTCAATTAGATTTATCTGACTTGATTAATTACTGAGGCTTCCCCAGTTGTAACCAGTTCCTCCAGTGAAATAATCATTATCTAACTAACCTAGAGAAGACAGAAAAAATAATGTGTTATGAAAGCAAAACAAAGTGTCACACTGGATGCTGTGCTCAACAATTAAGCATTAACGGTAGATAATTCAATTTTTCTGTATCTGTTACAGTCATTCCTGGAACTGAACTGGCTGAATTTTATCTGATCATTTTCCAGAATTTCTCATCCTTCCTAATAAAAAATTCACCGTGAGGCAAGTGTCAAAAGAAAAAAGAGGAGGAGGAGGAGGAGAAGAAGGAGAAGAAGCAGAAGCAGAAGCAGAAGCAGCAGCAGCAGCAGCAGCAGCAGCAGCAGCAGCAGCAGCAGCAGCAGCAGCAGCAGCAGCAGCAGCAGCAGCTTCTCAGTCTATCAAACGAATGATTAGTCTGGTGTAGGACCCATTTGGGGGTTCTGAAGGACAGTGGTCCAAGTAGTCTGTTTTAAAAAAAAATGCGTTGAAATCATACTGCGGTCTCCATTGAATGCAAAGAGCTTTCAAAGAGGCCTGTTCAGAACACGCACCAGGTTCTACGAAAGGGGTGGAAAACAAACACACGCACACCTAAAACCTCACGCAGATGTCAAATGTTAATCCTTCTGATCACATTTAAGGCGAAAGGAGGGCAGTCTGTTTTTATAGTAGATATATCCATTTCTTTGTTTGCATCCAGACACATTATGCGCAAATCTACAAGCCAGGCGGACCCTGCGGCTGAGAGACCTCTTACAAACGGCCTCCCCAGAAGACAGTAAAACCGAGCTGGGGGCTGGTGTTGTTTAATTTAATGAGGATGGAAACAGAGAACAGTCAGGAGACCACTAGAATTAGAACCGCAGAGTCCCCTTCTTCTCCCCTCAACAGACCCTCGAAGCCCCGACTGTCTAATATTCTCTGCGGATACCGCATCCTTAGACGGTCCTACGCAGGTCCGAGGTTCTGCTGTTCATTTCCCACGCCCTCCAAAACCACCATCACAATGACTACCTCTCAACAATCCTATCCCTGGCGGTGCTTTATCTCCAACACTGGTCCTGAAGGGGCCGCTCCCCCGATCCCCGCACCCTTCTAGCTGTTTGATCATCCCCTTCCACCTCGCTTGGCCAACCCCCACCCCTCCCCGGGCCAATAGTGAGCCCTCTGGAGTCCTCCAGCATCTCCAAATCTCCAGCCTCTAAGCCCTCATCATACCCCGCCTCTGTCCCTATCCCGACCCCTATCACCGATCCCTCTACCCAGGTCCCTACCCCGACCCTCACACCTTACTCACCTGCAGCCCAGGAAAACGTGGTTGGTCCAGGCAGCCGAGAGCGCAAGGAGCTGGTCTAGGGCAGCCCCGGGATAGCTGTGCAGGTGCCGACAGATGAAGCTGCGCCGCAGAGCCCACTGCCAGTCACTTTCGTGGCTATAGCGCCACTGCTCCAGCACTGGCTCGGGCGGGGGCGGCGGGAGCGGCGGCAGCGGCGGCGGCGGGAGGGGGGGCAGCGGCGGCGGCGACAGGAAGTCGCCCCCCAACAGCAGACGTCCGCCAGCCATCTCCGCCCCCAAACAGGGACCCCAGGGATGAAGCCGACTCCAGACCAGGAGCTAGAGGGAACAGGGGTCGGTGGGAGTGGCCGGGTGAGGAGGGGCACGCCGAAGCGCGAAGACCAACTCTCAGGGGACTGGAGTGTGTGCGTGAGGGGCGACCGTTAAAAAGGAAAAGGCGAGCACAAGCCCACGTCCCGGCAACCGGGGCGCACGCCCGCTACACTCCTCCAACTCGTGGAGGAGCAGGAGGAGGGCGCCCACCGCAGTCACACGCGCGCCAGGGAGGCCAAGCCAAGCCCTGAGCGCCGCACCTCCAGCGAACCGCAGACTCACGCGCTGCGCGGGGAAGGAAAAAAAAAAAAAAGACACCAGCACGCTCTGCTCCCCCTCCTCTGAGCTCTAGCCTACCTACCCGCGTGCCGCCCCGAGGTTGTGAGGCCAGTGCGCGTGCGTCGCGGCTGTTCCCTAACTTCAAAATCCCGTCGCCGGATCTCGCGCGACGTACATCTTTTCCCCAGTCTATGACGATTACGGCCTTTGACGCACTATCGTAACAAGCGGGGGGCGGGGCTCCGGGAAGGGAATTTGGGAAGATTCTCAGCGGTTCGGGAACATGGTTCTGTTAAGTCCCTGAAAGGCTCCCTCAGGTGATTGTTGGCAGCAATGGCTCGCCTGACGCTTTTCTCTGGGTTTCTGAGCGTTGCAATAGTGGGACCGTGTCTTTTGGGAGGGTCTTGGGTTTGAAATGGATTTTACACATTTTTTTTAATGTCAGCTCTGTGAGGCGCCTTTTCTTCAGAGGACAGCTTGAAAAGCTCTGTGCGTCTTGCATTATTAGCTTTGTTTTTTACTGTGAAGTAATAAAAGTGAAATACTTGTAAAGAAAATCATTCAGAGCGCCACTTCTCATATCGTCCATACACCATCCCAATTGCTGACAAACACAGACATCGTGTTTACACAGTTCTGATCGTGATTTCAAATAATTCTGTATTAACTATTAATTTAAAACGTGTAGAATATTACAAAATACAAAAGCCCCCCCCCCCGAAAGAGGGTTAAAAGGCTGCACAGGAGCAAATGGCTCAGTTACACTGTAGGCAAACGTTGCTACTCCACCCGTGGATCTGCTCCAGCCTGATCCCTCAATCTGTGTCTGCCAATCTGTGCTGTGAAAGTAGTTAATGAATGAGTGTCGGGGAATTTACACAGCACCTACTGTGTGCTCAAAATAGTCAATACAAGGGAAAAAGAAACTGGGTTTTCTTTGTAGTCCTAGAGCTGATTAGTGTTGTTGGGGAGAAATAGTCCTGCATACAACTCAACGTCCCAGGGCAGCAGGACAATTGGATGAGGTGGCTTTGACCCATTGTCCTCTTTTAACTCTTTAATGACATAGTTCTCATTATGTGACACATCTTATGTGTAGGGATGTGTTGGGCTGAGAAGAGCAGAAGATTAAAGCATTTTCCACAGTTTTAAAATGATTTATTTCCATGCCTGTCTCTCCCATTGCATAGGGAGGACATTGTCTCTGACTCTGTAGTAGGTATGTTTATTGAAGTAATGACAGTCTTTGAACTATCAGATCAAAGAACATGATACTAGAAGGGAAGCTTAGAGACTATAAATTCAAGTCATCCTTGTGCGAGTGAGAAAAATAAGGCCAGAGAGGTGTAGTGACTAGCTGAAGGCTGTAGAGACTGTTTGTGGCAGAGCTGATATCGGAATCTAGGTCCCCTGACTCCTCATCCAGTGTTCCCCCAGTCATTTGCCATTGCATTGCTCTGGTTTTTTTCTCCTCTTCCTCTTCACAGCATGTACTACCTTTTGAACTTTTTAAAAAATTTGACTGCCCCCTTCTCCTCCTCCCCCATCAGCTCCATGAGAACAAGGAATCATCTGTCTTGGTTTTAGCACCTACATCTGGCTCCTGTAGGAACTTCATAGATATTTGTTGAATTAAATGGATGATTGAATGAATGACGACTCATCATGTTGTCCCAAACTTGTGAAATTCATTTTCTTGGGGCCTACATTTTAAGCTGATTTCTTATTTTGCAGTTAGATTAATTGCAGCCTAAGCTGCTAACCTTCATCAAAATCATCATTGCAATCAATACACATCTTTCTTAGAAAAAGAGCTGAGAAAATAAAAATAAACTTCTCTCAGCTTGGATGAAAATCCTTCCATCATATAGGAACAAATAATTGCAATCTGACATATGAATTTGGATTACAAAGTGAAAGGCAATGAAATTGATGTTAGAGGCCATTTGCCCTGAAACAGCCATAACTGGAGTCCATTTGTAATTTCTTCTACGGGATAAGCAGTTTCACCTCTAGTAAATAAAACAAAAATTTGCATGATTCTCCATGACCTTCTTTCCCTGGTAATCCTTCTAATAAAAAAAAAATCCTTCAGCCAACCTATCTCATCCCATTCCCTTCTCACAAGCCACAGATGTTTTCTCAATGAGCAGGAATTGAAAACCCTAAGCAGAAGTAGATTATCTGAATAATGGTTGAAGAGAGGTGTAGGAGGGAGCTCTGATAACGGCAGCCGTTGCCATCCTAAAACCTCCTGTAATCATCCATCCTCCTCTCCGCCATCATCTATCTCCATTCTAACACAGGCTCCTGCCACTCTTCTTTACGCGAAACATACACACAGGCTGACAGCTTCTAGCTTCCTTCCCTGCCCTTTCCTGTGGGGGAGCCAGTGAGTGATGAGAGGAGGGAAACCTGGAACCTGGTTAAGCACCACCCTCATAAATTATCCCAGAAATTTGATCACCAAAAGTTCCTGACTAGAGTATTCTGCACTACAATATCCTCTTGAGGAATGGCTACTAATGGATTAAAAGCAATAACTAGGAGCTGGCCAAATCTTGGTAATTTGAGCACTAAAATTATTGAGGACAATAATGAGCCATTGAAAAAATAGGAGGCCATAAGTCCACAGTGATATCAAGTAGATAAAAAATGATGAGAGATTAATGAAAAAGAATATGAGAATGAATATATGTATGTATATGCATGACTGGGACATTGTGCTGTACACCAGAAACTGACACATTATAACTGACTGTATTTTAAATTTTTAAAAATGAAGGAGAAAGGAGAGCCTTTGCTTACAATAGAATACCATGTGCCGATTGGTAAATCTGCAGGGAATAATGGAGTTGGAAAATCATCATTTTGTAGATAGCTTCAGGCAAGAATTACCAATAGATGCTAAATCTAGGGGGAAATTTTTTGATAAGGAGTAGGATATTTGCATGGATTTATAGTTTCTCCTCACAGATTGTTTATTAGTAACAAAAAAGGAAGGGAAACAGCAATTATATAGTAGAGATATTGGGCAATACCTTAACTCATTGTTAAAATGAGAACACTTTTTTAAAAAAAAATGGGGCTTGAAAAATATCAATGTCATAAAAGACAAAAAAAAAAAGCTGTTTCAGATTAAAAGAGACTAAAGAAACAGGACACAATGGGTGATCCTAGACCCAATCTTACATGAGAAGAAAAAATTGCTATACAGTATACTATTCGATAGATTAAAGTTGTGTAAAAGTGTTAAATTTACTGAAGTTGGTAGCTGTGGCTATGTAAGAGAATATCCTGATTGTTAGGAAATACTCACTGGAATATTTAGGGGTAAAGGGCCATGAAACATGTAAATTACTTTCAAATGGTTCAGAAAAAAATGTTATGTACCTCTATCTATCTATCTATTTAGATACAGAGAGGTGGCAGGGGGAGAGAGAAAGAGAGAGAGTTTGAGCATAAATGATAAAGGAAAAGGGGTAAAATATTAATTGGTACGTCTGGGTCAAGAACATGTGGGTATACATTGTACTATTCTTGTGACTTAATTTCAAAATCAGGTATCTCAAAAGTACAATAGCTCCCTACATTGGTAAAGAATCTCAATCTAGCTACCACTTAGTCACTTTTTATTGTGTGTCCAGTGCTTTCCTGGGCCCCCTGGAGGGCTCTAAATGATGTTCCTACCCTTAGGAAGCTTAATATCTTTGGAGGAGTGATGTCCCTTAAGCAAGAAGCAGAGAAGATTATAAAATTTCAGCCAAGAAGTTCGAAAATGGAGAAGAGATCAGGAGAGGTGGATGGGGTCAAGAAAGGCCTCAAGGAGAAGGTAGGCCTGAACCTCGAAGGCAGAATTTAACTCAGTAGAGGCTATTTCAGACAATGTCAACAACTAGTTTGTGTAACTTAGGGAGAGGCCTATGCAGAGACTGAATGGACCAGAATGGAGACTGGGTATTAGGAAGTACTGGAAAATATGGTTGAGTAGATAAGATAGGGCCAGTGTGTAAGCTCCTTAAGAGCAATGTCTAACTGATTTCATGCAAAGTACCCCACGTAGCAGAGGGGACTTGGCCAAACCCATGGGAGGTGTTCAATACACTCTTACCATTTGATTAAGAAAATAATTTCATTAAGCCCCGAACCAAGACAAGGAGTTTGTCCCCAATCCTATACATAATAAATATTCATATAATTTTTATGGGTATTAAGCTGAGGGGCAGGGATCTTCTAAAGCCGAAGCCAAAGAAGCTAAGCGGTATTGCAGGACCTGGCTGGACATTGATGGAAAGTAGTAGGTCTGGGTGGCAAAACCACTGTGAGGCATTACTGTTCGAATGCAGAACTCTTTCAAGGGGTGTCCCCATTTTAGAAGAATGACCTTGCAAGAAAGGTGTCCTTTTAGCAAAGGGATGAATCTCCCAGAGTAGAGCATTTCAGACACAAAAGGATGCTTAACCTCAGTGCTTGCAACTGGAGTCCAAGTTGCTCAGCCATTTTGAGGGTATTAGAGGCTCGGTTCTCTCCCTAGAGGCAGTTAGCAACCTCACTGCTCAGGACCACCCCAGGAACAGGCTCTCAGCTCCTCAGCACACCCCTGCCCCCATCTGTGCTCTAGCAAAACTATATGCAAATTTTAATCAAACCCATCTCCCCACTAACTTGAATTAAAGTATCAGCCATTTGTCTTCATTTCTTTTGACCAGCCGGTCACTTCTAATACCTTTAGGCTCAATGATGCATCAACAAGCACCAAAATGCATTAGAGGTGGAGTTGGCAAACGGTGGCCCAGAGGCCAAATCTGGTCCCTCTGCCTGTGTTTGTATGACCCTCATGCTGAGTGGTCTTTACATTTTAATGGTTGGGGGAAAAATCAAAATAATAATAATTCAGGACATGAGAAACTGAAACTCACGTATGAATTCAAATTTCAGTGTCCATAAGTAAAGTTTTGGTGCACAGTCACACTCATTCTTTTATATATTATCAGTGGCTGGTTTTGTGCTGTAGTAACAGTTGAATAGTTGCAGAGGCCATGTAGCCTGCAAAGCCTGAAATATTTACCAGCTGGCCATTTAGAGAAAAAGTTTGCTGACCCTTGGCCTAGAGCAGTGGTTCTCAACTTGGGGCGATTTTGCTCTCCAGGGGGCTTTTGGCATTGTCTGGCGACGGTTTTGGTTGTGGCAAATGGGGATGGGGAGGTGTGGTGTGCTATTGACATCTAGTGGGTAGGGATGCTGCTAAACATGCTACAACGCGCAGGACAGACTCCACAACAGAGAATTACCTGGCCTCAGATGACAATACTGATGAGGTTGCCAAACAGTAGACTGGAAGAACCTAAGATAATTCTAGTGAAGGGGAAACGCCATCCTTAATAAGGATTCCGTTTACTGAACACCCAGATCTTTAGCTCATGGAACCTTCGCAATCACCCTGCAAGGGAGTTACTGCCACTCTCCTTTTACGGGGAGGTTTTGAACACAACTTCTCCCAGAGCACACACAGCGAGCAAGTCGGCCTCGCTCCACACCTCAGTGTCCGCCCGGCTCGGTGACGTCACAGGCGAGCGTTATCGCGCTCGGCTGCCCCCTAGTGTGCGAGCTGCGCAGACGCAGGCCAGTGTCGTTTCCCGGTACTCTTTCAGAGAGGATCTCCAGCATCTGGCCACCCGGGAAATGAAGCCGAGGAAAGGAAACCCCATCTCGACTGTGACCAGAATTATGAAAACCGACCACTCTGTCTTACCAACTTTAATGCTAGGAGGGACAAGGAGGCTTCCCTCCCTAGTAGGCCCAGGACACAAAGTAAAGGCTTTTCAAGTCATAAAGGACAGTCATATACATGAATTTTCAGGATGCTCACATCATAGTATTAAATAAGAGAAGACATGCAGCGCAGAGTTCTTTTCCTTCTGGAATTAAAACTCACCCGAATCTTGTTCTGTAGGGTCTAGCACTCCACTTTCACCATCCTAGATGATAATGAGCTCGACGGATGGGTTAAATCTATACTACATAAGGAAAACTAAAGAACTTCCTGCTCAGCCCCACCTCACCCCGTGGGATTTGCAAGCCCAGGTGGAGGGAATGACAGAGCAGCCCACCCAGGAAGGTTGCAAACCAGCCAATGGTGCCTCCCTGAGCCCAGCAAGTTACCCCCTTGAAAGGCAGCCACCCACTCCTAAGGCCAACAATGATGGGCGCATCACCTAATGACTTCAGATCACACAGCCGTTGAGCATTTCTTTGAATTTTATTGAAAATTGACATGGACATTAGAAAGGTATCAAGCTAAACAGTGCTGGTTTCATGATGTTTCTCCTGGTGAATGAAAGCCCCAGAGGGGCAGTGATTGGTCACACCTTGAGCAAAAAGAACAAAGGAGAAGGAAAAACGAACACAGCTTCTGGAAAACATGCAAAGAGGCTCTCTTAAGAGACACTGGACAGTGGAATGGCCATGGTTGTAGGGATATATGTGAATGAGCACACTCACATGGTATTTTGATGCAAGTTAAACCAATGAATTCAAGGCAGATTTATCAACATCAAAGCTCTCCCTCCAGATCCCAGGGTGAGTAGAAACCTCTCAAAACCCCAACTGGCCTTGGAAGGTTGAATGGAGTAATTTTGCTCTCACTAAGCTCAAACTCCCTCCTGTCTCTCCCTTCTCCATCTGAGTGTTAGTAGGTCCATTTTCCCCCCTTGCTTGGAGTCTGCAGAAGGTCTGCAAACGCTGAAGAAGATATGAATGTCGCTTGACTTTCTCTTCCATATTCAGAAATGCTTAATAATGGCCGTAGACAGTCAACTCATTGAACCAGAGAATTGGCATTTAAAAAGAAAATCAGAAAACTTGTGAATAGTACTTGCACACCCACAGCTGAGGTTTCCTGCCCCAGTCACTTACACTTGGGTGAGTCATCCTGTAGGTGTCTCTCTGAGGTTACATTTGGTCCATTCTCCAGCTCTGACGGTTCTTTTCCTGCCTTAAGTTAGGACAAGACACTTCCATTTAAAATACCATGTAAGTCAGGAGAGAGCCTCCTGCCTGGTGACACAGGGACACATGAACACTTGTTGAGTGTGTGGTGTGTGTGTGTGCGCAGTTTGGGGAGAGAGGGAATTGGTTGGTTTCTGGTTTGCAACACTATGGAACCCTAACTCTTCTATAATGGCAGTCTTCTCCTTTAGACTTAGTGCAGCTGCTGAAGACAAGATTAAAAAAAGCTGGAGAGGGAGAGAGAAAGAGAAAGAAAACATGAGATTAGCCAAAGAAAAGGGACATTCAAAGTAAGACAGGGTGAGGGGAGTGGGCAGTGTGAGGTAGCACAGATGAAACTTGGGGAAGGCAGGATAGAATGGGGTCACCGATGGACCATCACCACCGGGAAATCTGCTGAGAAGGTTTTAAGAACACCACACACCAGTTGAAAGCTTCTTGTTTTAATTAAAAAAAAAAAAGCACATATTAACAGCCACATGTGAATGTCAAATGATTAAAACAAAAAACATGAACAAAGACAAAAGCGACCTGTAAGGCAGCTAGGAAAAGCAAATTTCTTGGCTTAAGAGAAATGAGGGGTGTGTGTGTGTGTGTGTCTATACACAGGGGTATTTTTCAGGAAGGCCATTCCATTCCAGTCTGGGCAGGCGGGACACAGACCATTTCTAATAACTGGGTTTGTTTCACCAGAAGTAAACAGAGTACTTAGGGTACTTTTTAAAATGGTAACAATTGTACTAAGTAAAAAGCCTTTTCACTGAAGGAAAAAAACCTTTCTGTCTACAGTGAGAAAAGCTGCCCAATAAAATAAACATTTAAATTATTTTCATAGCTTTGGTTGACTTTCTAAAGGTCTCATGTTCACGGACAGGTTAGAGTTTTGTTTACCACACTTCCTTGATTACAAGGACCATCTAGAGCACCTGTTAAACATACACAGCCTGGGCTCCATTCCAGACTTCCAGGAAAGCTGAACAGTTAACGGATGGTGCCCCGAGACTTCTATCATCAGCGGAAGAACTCGGTTCGGGAGCTGGCCTTGAGTCCTCTGCTTTGCCTGGATATTTTTCTATAGGGAAGAAGAAACCTCAAAGGCCCTCTCATAGTAACTGTTCGTTTTCTCCTGAATGTCTAAAGACTCATCTCCAGGAACATCCATGAACAGATTGAATCCATTTTTGAAGTGGATTGGGAATCAGGAGACACTAAAGTTAGCCTGCTTCTGCCACAAAACAGCGCTGGGACCTCTGGCAAGTCCTTCATTTCTCTGGCCCTCAATTTCCTCTCAAAAAAAAAAGTGGGTCATATCTGTCTTCCAGACCAGAATATCTCCCTTCATACAAAATTCCTGCCTAGTCTCTGAAGGTCTCTCAAAGGCTGGGTGGCTCTAATACCTTTTGAAGTTTTCAGAGCTCCTCAAGCCTCCAGTAGTAAACCTGTAAACAAATGCAAATAACAGGGGCCTCCTATTTGTAATGCAAATAATTAACCCGAGGATGGAGACCGGTTGGTTGTTTAAGTTTGGGATTCTTGGGAAGCAGCTGTGAAACTGGTCACAGAAACATCAAAGCTGTAAATAAGAAGCCTTTCCCTAGGAGACCTGACAGCACTAACTTAGCATCTCCCAGAGGTACCGGCTAAGTATACAAACTTCTTTGTTTCTTAAATCGCCAAGCATAGGGTCTCCGAAAATACTCCACTGTGCGACTTGGATTTTCTCAAGAAACTAGCGTGGGCGTTGGCAGCATCACTTTCCTATTGCTTCTGGCCACCCACCAATCAGTGACTCACCAAACAATCCGTATCCAAACTGTACTCCTGCTTTGCCAACAAGAGAAAGTGTGTGTATTCCTCTGCTTTTCATTTTTTCTACTTTTCAATCCCTGTTCTTATCTGTTATTGAAGAAAGAACACTCCCTCCCCAGTCTCAACACTTCAAAAAGACCTGAAAATGTAGCATAGCCTTACTTGACTGTGTTTTGAAAGAAAGTGACAAAAAAAAAAAACCCTCCAAAAAATGAAAATAAAAAAGGTGGTCATGGTCAGGTGCCGGCGGGACTGAGGCAGAACTCAAAAGAAGAGGTGGGGCTTGAAGTGGAGGTACATGGCAGAAGCAGGGGGCCCAGCTGCCTGGCACCTCAAAGGAAATCTGTCAGTTACAATGGGAACCTTGGCTTAAAAGGTTAAATGGAGTCCAGTCCAGCTGTAGCAGGGAATACTATTCAGTACACAGCCATGGATTACTGCAAAGGAAGGGTAGAGAAACGGCGTGTTAGCCACAGATCATCGCCAGGTCACCTCCAGCTCTCACTCTCTCCCTGGCCAAACATCAAAGGCCACTGAAACCACCTCGTGGCCCTGACAATGGAGGGCTCTCTACTTCAAAGGAATTCCCAAAGCCGCTATCAGATGGGCCCCATTATAAAAAATTAGGGCTCAAAGATTTTTTAAATATCCAATCAAAACTGGAGATAAAGTTAGGGACCACTTCTTTTCTCCTGTCCAGCTGGTAGCCTCACCTCTTCTTACTGGGGGACGTGTGCAAAATACCGATTGAAAGTCATCACATTCACCAAATAGTTTGGAGGACTCATCATAGCAAAACTGAAAACACTGATTCTTTGACTGCTCAGTTTGGCAGCTGACGACATCGGATGATACCTGCCACTGGCTCTGCCTTGTTGGGATGGTGTGGCATCCTAAGGGAAATTACAGAGGAGATGCTGAGACACCTCAGAACAATTCCATAAGACACTAGGCTGGTAATAATATTCAGGTTTATTCTCCCTTCTGCACCTGTGGGGTACCCAGAATTATAGAGAGGGAAAATTTATGCTACTTTCTTCAGCAGTTGTGTTGTCGGGGAAGGGCTGGGTATAAGTATAAACTTGTTCTGGATTTTTAACGCAGCTTGAGTGCGGTTACTTTGAGTGAATCAAAACTGGAAAGGCTGGGGTGACAGGCCCAAAGGAAAAGATGCCAAAAGATCTCCTTTTGGAGCCTTCCGAGAAGGGGCTGTGGCTCCTACTGGGGGCTAAGGAATGGTCGGGGAAGCTCAGTGACTGGGGTACTGACCAGAGCTCACCCAGCCATGGTGGATGCAAATACCTTGGGGAAACAAGCAGCAGTTGGAAGAGGGAAGCTGGTGGTGGAGAGGAACAGCTGGGACCCCCAAACACGGTACAGTCTGGCAAAGATGGGGTGGGGAATGGCCAGCTGGGGGCGCTGGGAGGGGCACTGGGATGCAGGATGCATCTCCAAGCCACGTGACTGCTGGCTTCTTGACCAGAGGCCAGACACGGTCCTCAGGCTCTCAGGCTTCTATAAACCTTGGCAGGAAGAGAGGGGAGGGCACGGGTGTGTGCCCCCCAGACGTGTTAAGGGGGAATTAGAGAAAGGGAGGCCCAGCTCTGTTGCGCAGGAAAAGGGCGTCTACAGGAAGCCCAAACTGAAAATGAAAAGAGAAGTTGGGTTAATGAATGGATGGATTAATGTACAAAAAATAAAAAGGTTAGAAGAAAATTGTCATGATGACTAATGGCTCAATTAGAATATAGCTATTGTAGATCGGCTTAAGGTCTTACTGCATCGGCTTCCGGGAACATGCTTTGGTCTCATTCACTCATACACACCTTTGAGTGGCGACCACCGTGGCATTAGCTAGCAAAATAATTATTAGCAGCCACAAGAATACTTTTTGTCTCTTCTTAATTACTGGGTCCTGATCAGCACGCTCCACCCAGGCACCGTATACAGGAATATCTTCAGCAAATCTCCAGGTGGCTTCAGGCCAGGGGACAGAGCACCAGGCTTTCAGCCAGTGATGGCCTCGTCCCATAGGGAAAGCAGAGGAGGTACAGGTTTCACATTAGGTCACCTTCGGAGAGTCCCAGTCAGCTAACTGGTACCCCGGGGCAAGATCTGCGTGAGAAGTGTCTGGGGGTGGTGGCTGGGCTCTGCATGAAGGTCCAACCAGTCACCCAACAACCTGAGCTATGGAAATGCATTATTTTTTGTGTTCACACCGCACTTTGAACTTTCTCCCATTTAAATTCATCCATGTGACATAAATGGGGCAAGTAGTATGGATCCCCATTTGACATATAAGGAAGCTAAGAAACAGCAAAGCCAAGTGACTTGCCCAAGGTCACACAGAGAGTCACAGCCAGCAGCAGAGCCTGAATCCCTTGGCTGCTTGATCAAGACTCCTTTACTTCACACCACAGTGTCCCTGAGAACTCCCTGCCTCTGGATCTCAACCCCTAGTTTTTTTGTTTTTGTTTTTGTTTTTGTTTTTCCTGAAGAACACATTTATCTCATTAAATAAAGGCTATTAGATATTGGGGAGGAACAGTTAAAAGTGTATACTGAGTATGTTTGTACAGTCACTTCCTCACAGTGAATATATCCACACACATACACACACACACACACACACACTTATGTGAATGGCAATTTATACCAGGAATTAGGCATTTTGCATTCTCTTTCCAGTTCTGCCACTAACTCACTGTGTGATCCTTGGTAAATCTCTTAAATTCCCCACTCCTCCATGTATTCTATCTTGTAAACTGAAGATTAGTCCCTCCTCCTCTACCTCACAGGATTGTTGTAATGTGAAAATGAGATATCATATGGAAAATCACATTGAATAGAGTTAAAATGTAATACAAATGCTCATCTCTATTTTCACTCCTTGTCTACTCCCCAGGGGAAGAGAAACCTCAACAACACTGTGACAGCCTGTGTCCTGGGTTTCATGGGAAGGCTGATGTGTTTCGATATGTGTATATTGTCTATATACTTGGCATCCCCTCCAAGGGTCAAGGGACCAGTAACCACTGAGCTATAGCATCTGCATCTTCACGGAGGGAGAATTTCTTTCAGTTGCAGACAGCTGCCAGGAGTGCCTTAAGCAATTTCAAAACCAGCAAGGAACAGTAAGCCTCCTTCTGCCTGTGCTCCAGTTAATGAGGGGTGGCCTTTGGGACCCACCCCTAGAATGAGGGCTTTGGGGAAGGGACAGGCTACCTTTGCTGCTTTCAGACCCCAGGGAGCCAAGGTCTCCCTTCCCTATTTGGTTCGGAGCTGCTCTTGCGGTCTGCTGGGGAGAAGTATGCCAGAAAAAGCCAATCTACTTAGGGTCGGAGTTGGCTGTTCTCGCTGTTTGCCAATTGCCTCTCGCTCGTAAAGTACGGCTTTAATTATAGTTTTGCCAGAATTAATTTTAGCAATGGCCATTAACAATGATTTACTCAGGGAAAGCTGAACTAAATTGTGTCAAATCATGTTAATTCAGGTTTTATGAACTGAAATCTAAGTGACCAGGATGCATTTTTCCTGTTCTCCTCATGGAAAATGGGAGAACGAAGAAAATACACATGAAGTTAAGTGCCAGGCGCTTTGCTAGGCGCTGGGACTGCAGCCGTGGACAGACGCTCTCCGACTCGAGAGTCTTCTTCCACGGAAACCTGCTGTTTCATTCAAGTCAACTAGCAGGGCTCCAAGACTTGCCTTTAAGCCAGACAGTAAATCATGTCATTGTTCTTTTAGGGTTGTTTCCTTTGGCCCAATTTCATGGGCCTTATGTTTCAGAAGCTTCTATGGACTTCCTCTTCGGGATTTGCTTGAAAGTAGATGTTTTGCCAGCTGCCCAAAGTCCCCAGTGCAGTAGCTGCAGCAATCAGTTTGGTGACTAACAGCAGGCTTTCCATTTAAATCATAAACTCCATGGGTGAGTGGGGAGAAGTCCTCTCAATATTTTATATTCCCTGAGCCAAACAAACCAAATGTAAAAGGCATTTATGAGACAACCGGGGTATTCTGAACACTGACTAGAAATTTTATGTGAACGAATTGTTAATTTTGGAGGTGTGATAATGGTGGCATTGTGGTTATGGGTTTTTTTTTTTCTTAAAGAGTCATCTCTTAGAAATACATGCTGAAGTATTTACAGATGAAGTATGTGGGTTTTGCTTTACAATAATCCAGCCGGTTTGGGTTAACATTGGAAAGAGGATTGGCATCTGTTGACAGTTGTTTGGGGGCGGGGTTGTGGGTACACAGGGCTGCATGGTACCACTCTCTCTCTTCTTTTGTTCCTGTTTGAAAGTATCTATGGTAAAGTTTTTAAATGGTAATAAGCCTAATTATGTTCAATTAAAAATATTTATGTTCCCTCCCCACTCACTACCTGTGTCTAGAAGAATAGACAGAAGGTGCTTAACCATTGCTATAATCAACCTGTAAACTATGTGAGGCCACGGGCTACTTTATTCACTCCTGTGGACATAACACCTAGCCCTTGCAATCCCTCTTACCAAAGGTTACCTGCTTACCTCCTTATCAAAGGTATTCATGAAGCTGGTACTTGTAGAATTAAATATAAGGAGTTCTCTATAATATCTGAGAACTCTTCATTTTCTTCCACTTTTCTTATGATTTTGGGGAGTTACATAGCCAAAGGAAATTGGAGAACTTAAACCTCTCGGATAAGAAACAGCCACCAGAGGGAAACAGAGAAGCAAGTTTCCGTTGGCTCGGAACAGTCCCAAACCTGGGGGGGTCAAGGCTGACCGTGACATTGCAGGACAGGGCTTGTGAACCCAACAGTTCCCCTCATCACTACAGTTTAGTTAATTTTGAGAGTAATGATGAAGGCTCTTTAAGGAAAAACAATGGCCACCTATGCTACCTGTTTTGGCAGCAAAAGTCTGAAAAAACCCTCACTTTAAATCAGGAAGACAAACATTCCACAGGTACACTTGAAATCACACCAGACTATTTCTGAATATTATAAATCACAAGAGAAAACTAGCTAGGACAATGAAGTAGCTTCTTTTCTATTAGATACATGTGTTGGGCAGGGGATGAGATTTGGGGAGAGGTGTTCTAGAAGCCACTGCCAGTTCTACTTAGAGTTAATAAAGCTTACCAGGACCCTGGGTCTCATGCAGCATGCAGCAAACAGCAGAGTTAACTGTAAAACAGTAAAAGCTGATGAAGATGGAGTGAGCTTGGGGAGAAATCAAATATTATGAGTTGACACAAACAGTGAAGAGTTAGAGGTCAAAGGAGATTAGGAGGAGTGGGGAGGTGAAGGAAGAAGGGGGCTGGTAGGGAGCCCTGAAACACTGGTGCTCTTTCTTAAGCTCTTTAAGAGCAGCCAAAGGAAATCCTCCATATGTGATTCTATTAGATCAAACCACCATCTCTCAAGAAGAAATGCTACTACCACCCACCACTTCTACCCTCAACTCCCCTCCCCACCACCCACATCATCACCACGGGGACCAGAGTGACACAGGTCTAGTGATAGGTCTTCCAGAGGTTATCTAACTGTTCAGGGAATTACACAAAAAGCCCAGGCCTGGGGCCATTTATACACCTGGAAGTATGGAAGAGGACAGGCTGTTCTGTTAGGCTCTCTTGTTAATATGAGGTGCCACGTGCCAGTGAGGTGTTCGCCTATCTCAAAATTGGGAAAGGGTGCCACCACCAACTCCAAACATTCCTGGAGACTGAAGGGACATGTCTCCCTAGATAAGGTCTTCTGCCTTGGGTGGAGGTGGGGGTCAGTTAATTGAGGGCAACTAGGAGAAAGCCTGGTCTGAGAGGAACTTCCACTGAACATCTCAATAGGGACTATTTATAGTTTAGCATCAGTGGGGTCCAAACAAATGAATCTCCTAACTCCTGCCAGCAGGCTGTGAGACTGCCCCAGGGGTCGACTTAACAAACACCACAGGACTATGAAAGTAGCAGGTTAGAGTTGGAAGACAAATTTAGACTTTTCCGAACTTAAATATAGGAATCCATTCCTGCTGGTGCAACTAACACACCATGACAGATCATTTAATATACAGTGTGTCCAAGGAGGCTTTTTTTCTCACTAGGTGAACTTTGCCTATCAGGTAATATCAAAAAAAGTTAATTAGTCAGTGACTTTGACATAGATTGTTATGATTCAGTAACAAAGATCTCTGGACTAATTGGTGAAAATGTTCAAATTACACTTTTGAAAAAAGAATAATCAGATGGCAAAACCGGGTGCCTTCAAATATAAAATCTTTGACTAATGTATTTTACTGTTGTTGAAATGTTGTACTGTTTTCTTCCTAAGTGGTAAGCTGGGCACAGAGGAAAGGAAGATGTTTCCTCTTTCCGGCAAATATCCCCTAGTTGAGTCCAGCAACCAGTGGCTAAGAACAGAAGGCAATGACCATGGACATTGTTCAGATCCTCAGGCCACTTTAGTAAGGACATTGTCTAACCCTCCAAACGAGGGCTCCTCCAGTCACACCGCACAAACAACTAGAGCACCAGGGACCACTGGTGGTTTTCCGGGCATTGTACAGGTCCCGTCAGAAATGCGTTTCTTGCCTCTGGTTCTGGGGTGAAGATGGATAACTTCAGCAAGCAAGGCCTGGGGTTGGGTCAGGGTGACTGACCCACATGGTAACCAGGACCGCGTGCTATATCCTACCTCCCCCAACACCAGGGGAGACAGATGGATTGTTCAGTCATTCTCCAGCTTGAGGATGGGGTACACGGAGGACATGAGCCTCCAAGGGCCCCCTGCCAAGTTCGTGCTTCCCCAGGCTGGGAACAACTAAGCAGCCAAGAGGGAGGGACCGCGAAGGGACGAGAAATCAGGACCACGCTGCAGCCTTCAGCAGCAGGGTTAGGCTCTCTCAGCTGTGAGAACGGAGGAGGATGAGGCTGGCCAGCTCCAACCTCCCAGGGAGAAAGAGGGTACCTGGAGGCTTCTGCTAAGGCTCTCTCCTGCTACCCTCTCTCTGCCCTTCTTTTTGTTCATCTCTTCCTGATAACTTTGCAGCCTTTCATTCCCTCCCTTCTTCCTTCTACTCTCTCACACTCCTTTTGCTTTTCCTCCCCTTTCCCTCCCTCTCCTCCTACCCAAGTGAGAGGGCGAGCAGAGGGGCTGGGCCTCTGGGGCCACAGCCCTTCCCTGCTCTCAGCTCCCCCAACTCAGGGGATCCACAGGTCCCGTGGGGACACTGAGACCAGTCACAGGGGCCCAAAGAGCCTATCAGCCCACAGTTGGCCTCTGGTCACCACCCTGAAGGGATGAGCAGGAGAAGAAAAAAGCCCTCGCCCCAGAGCACCCTACCACTTACTTTTTCTTCTCTTTGTCTCTTTTCAGAGTCTGTGAGCCTCCAGCCTGGGAGCCCTGGGACTGGAGCAGCTCAGCTGCCGTCTTTCTCTGTTTGAAAGCGTTCACTTCATCATCCAGGGATTTCTTCTTATCCTCCAGCTTCTTCTTCTCGTCCTGGTGAAGTTTCTTCAGACGGTCGAACTTCTCATGCAGCTGGCAGGGAAACACAGGAAGTTTGGGGAGAGATCCCCCGCCCCAGGAGCACAGCCCAGTGGAGCCAAACCCAGGGATGGGGTGGGGATGGGCAAGCTTGCGACCCTGCAGGACCCTGGGACCTGAGGAGACATTTCAGCCAGGGATGGCTATGATGGCAGCAAAGGGCACCATGTTCTGGAGAGTTCTCTCCTCCTGCCATTTTTCCTCCACAGTTCTGCTCCTGAATACGGTCAAGGAACTGTGCGTTCTGCTTAATCAAGCATTTTATTTAAAAGAGTCCCCATAGTTACTACATATGGTTAATAATAACATCAATTATAATATAGAACATTTATTGAGTGCTTATTATAGGCCAGGTACTGGCTTTTATAAGCACTTTATATGTATTAACTCATTTAATCATCACAACAACCCTCTGAGGTAGGTTCTGTTATTATCTGCCTTTTATTAGGAAACAGAAGGTAGGAGAAGTTTAAGGAATTCACCCAAGGTCAAGCCCTTCTTTAGATGATTATATAATGAGATTTCTCCATATAAAAGGGGCTCCAATCACAGAGGCTCGTCGGGGATTGCAGAGAAAACTCCTGCAACGCCGAAGCCAGTCAAAGAAAACACTTGTCCTTGGACACGGAAGGAGATAAAAGAATTTTAGAAAATGGAATGAGCACAGAAACCTCAGCTTTGAGCAAAGGGAGACTTAACTAGCCCCGAACAGAGCCACAGACCCAAAGGAAAAGAGCAAGAATATTCCAGCATGCCACTGTGTTAAGTGGATCAGGCAGCCAGGGGGGTAGGTGGTAACAAACTAGAATGTGATAAACTACCCTGAAGAGTGAGAGCCAATCAAGCATCATTTCTCTTTCTTTGGGGGATTCGGGAGAGAACTGAGGGCTCTGCAGCACTCACGGCACCCCGTGAAGGAGGCTGGGTGCCCTGCAGGTCATCCGGAACTGTCACGGAGTAAGGAGTGGTAGGTGACAGACTTGCTGAGTAAATCAGCTTTCACTGGTCACATGGGCTCGGGTGGTGGTGAAGCTCTGCTGATCAGTTGCTTTCATGTGGCTTTTGTTCACTGGCCTTTCCTTCATTTATCTGTCTTTTAGATCCCTCACCTCTCTTCCTAAAAGTACTGGGTGACATTTTTCTTTTGAAAAGTGAAACTGAAGTGAAGTCAATACTCTTGCCACACACAGGCTTTGGCAATAACCCCGGAGCGTCACAGCAGATTAAAAGAGGAAGAGACTTGGGAAGTAATTAAGTGCTTCCTTTCTTTATGGCTTTTGAGGCCCAGAGAGCTGAAGCAGTTGCTGACATGACCAAAACTGTGGCTGAAGCCAGTTAATCTGGCAGCAGTTGGGGAATCGGTAGTGGGGCCTTGGAGGCAAGGCGATGGTTACAGGACTAACTGCATTCTATTAGTCACGGCTTAAGTAATGAAATCCCCAGATAGACCATCAAGCCTTAGCTTAAAAACTCACTAGAGCCGCACAGATGTTTCTCTAACACCAGCATGAAATGGAACAGAATGTCCAAGTGGATGGGGAAGTGCTCCAGCTGTCACTGGTTTCGGATTCAGCAAGGTACCCAGGACTCACCAGGACCACCTTTCCCCATGGCCGTCAGAGCAGGTAGGATGGGGCAGGACAGCCAAGAAAGTGACCAACTGTCCCTAATGAGCTCCAAACTCCCAGGAAGGGGAGAAAATTAGCCCGCACCTGGCCTTAAGGGGCCATGCCAGATCCTGACTCTTGAGCTGCGCCACCCAACAGAACTTTCTGCGAGGCTGGAAATGTTCAGTATCTGAGAGCCACTAGTCACATGAGGATTGAGCATTTGAAATGTGGCTAATGCAATGGATAAACTGAGATTTAAATTTTATTTGATTTTAGTTCATTTAAATTTAAATAGCCATGTGGGCTAGCAGCTACCATATGGGACAGTGTGGTTCTAGAGAATTAAATAACATAGAATGAGA